>NC_092772.1:56161937-56231937 GCF_047496795.1 Chiloscyllium punctatum | reverse complement strand
CACTCTCACCCCCTCCCCCTCCCTCTCCCTCTCCCCCTCCCCTCCCCCTCTCCCTCTCCCCCTCCCTATCCCCCTTCCCCTCACCCCCTCTCCCCCTCCCCTTCCCCCTCTCCCCCTCTCCCTCTCTCTCTCTCCCTCTCTCCCCCTCTCTCTCTCTCTCCCCAATTCCCACTCCCTCTCTACCCCCCTCCCCCTCCCCCTTTCCCTCTCCCTCCCTCTCTCTCTCTCCCCCACTCCCTCTCCCTCCCTCTCCTTCTCTCTCCACCACTCCCTCTCTCTCCCCCTCCCCCTCTCCCTCTCCCCCTCTCTCTCTCTCTCTCTCTCTCTCTCTCTATAGATGGTGTGTTGTTAAAACACTCCTGTGTTCCCTCGAAGGATTGTGTAAACATTAGCCTCAACCTGGGAACGATCAGGAAAGTTATCAGTTGCTGTAATCATGATCTGTGTAACACTAATCCAGGTAAGTGACCTCTGCATCCCCGGCCCGTGACCCTTTCCTGATCCGTATTCCTCGTCTCGATCGGTTTATATTTCCCTGTCTCCCTCTCCCCGTCTCTATCTGTTTATATCCCTCTGTCCCCCTCTCCCCGTCTCTATCTGTTTATATCCCCCTGTCACCCTCTCCCCGTCTCTATCTGTTTATATTTCCCTGTCCCCCTCTCCCCGTCTCTATCTGTTTATATCCCCCTGTCTCCCTCTCCCCGTCTCTATCTGTTTATATCCCCCTGTCACCCTCTCCCCGTCTCTATCTGTTTATATCCCCCTGTCCCCCTCTCCCCGTCTCTATCTGTTTATATCCCCCTGTCTCCCTCTCCCCGTCTCTATCTGTCTATATCCCCCTGTCCCCCTCTCCCTGTCTCTATCTGTTTATATCCCCCTGTCCCCCTCTCCCTGTCTCTATCTGTTTATATCCCCCTGTCTCCCTCTCCCCGTCTCTATCTGTTTATATCCCTCTGTCCCCCTCTCCCCGTCTCTATCTGTTTATATCCCCCTGTCCCCCTCTCCCCGTCTCTATCTGTTTATATCCCCCTGTCCCCCTCTCCCCGTCTCTATCTGTTTATATCCCCCTGTCTCCCTCTCCCCGTCTCTATCTGTTTATATCCCCCTGTCCCCCTCTCCCCATCTCTATCTGTTTATATCCCCCTGTCTCCCTCTCCCCGTCTCTATCTGTTTATATCCCTCTGTCCCCCTCTCCCCGTCTCTATCTGTTTATATCCCCCTGTCTCCCTCTCCCGGTCTCTATCTGTTTATATCCCCCCGTCTCCCTCTCCCCGTCTCTATCTGTTTATATCCCTCTGTCTCCCTCTCCCCGTCTCTATCTGTTTATATCCCCCTGTCTCCCTCTCCCCATCTCTATCTGTTTATATCCCCCTGTCTCCCTGTCCCTGTCTCTATCTGTTTATATCCCCCTGTCTCCCTGTCCCTGTCTCTATCTGTTTATATCCCTCTGTCTCCCTCTCCCTGTCTCTATCTGTTTATATCCCCCTGTCTCCCTCTCCCCGTCTCTATCTGTTTATATCCCCCTGTCTCCCACTCCACGTCTCTATCTGTTTATATTTCCCTGTCTCCCTCTCCCTGTCTCTATCTGTTTATATCCCCCTGTCTCCCTCTCCCGGTCTCTATCTGTTTATATCCCTCTGTCTCCCTCTCCCTGTCTCTATCTGTTTATATCCCTCTGTCCCCCTCTCCCCGTCTCTATCTGTTTATATCCCCCTGTCTCCCTCTCCCCGTCTCTATCTGTTTATATCCCCCTGTCTCCCTCTCCCGGTCTCTATCTGTTTATATCCCCCTGTCTCCCTCTCCCTGTCCCTATCTGTTTATATCCCTCTGTCTCCCTCCCCCCGTCTCTATCTGTTTATATCCCCTGTCTCCCTCTCCCTGTCTCTATCTGTTTATATCCCCCGTCTCCCACTCCCCGTCTCTATCTGTTTATATCCCTCTGTCTCCCTCTCCCCGTCTCTATCTGTTTATATCCCCCTGTCTCCCTCTCCCGTTGTCTATATCTGTTTATATCCCCCTGTCTCCCTCTCCCCATCTCTATCAGTTTATATCCCCCTGCCTCCCTCTCCCCGTCTCTATCTGTTTATATCCCCCTGTCCCCCTCTCCCTGTCTCTATCTGTTTATATCCCCCTGTCTCCCTCTCCCCGTCTCTATCTGTTTATATCCCCCTGTCCCCCTCTCCCTGTCTCTATCTGTTTATATCCCTCTGTCTCCCACTCCCCGTCTCTATCTGTTTATATCCCCCTGTCTCCCTCTCCCCATCTCTATCAGTTTATATCCCCCTGTCTCCCTCTCCCCGTCTCTATCTGTTTATATCTCCCTGTCTCCCTCTCCCCGTCTCTATCTGTTTATATCCCCCTGTCTCCCTCTCCCTGTCCCTATCTGTTTATATCCCTCTGTCTCCCTCCCCCCGTCTCTATCTGTTTATATTCCCCTGTCTCCCTCTCCCTGTCCCTATCTGTTTATATCCCTCTGTCTCCCTCCCCCCGTCTCTATCTGTTTATATCCCCGTCTCCCTCTCCCCGTCTCTATCTGTTTATATCCCCCTGTCTCCCTCTCCCCGTCTCTATCTGTTTATATCCCCCTGTCTCCCTCTCCCCGTCTCTATCTGTCTATATCCCCCTGTCTCCCTCTCCCCGTCTCTATCTGTTTATATCCCCCTGTCTCCCTCTCCCCGTCTCTATCTGTTTATATCCCTCTGTCCCCCTCTCCCCGTCTCTATCTGTTTATATCCCCCTGCCTCCCTCCCCCGTCTCTATCTGTTTATATCCCTCTGTCTCCCTCTCCCCGTCTCTATCTGTTTATATCCCCCTGTCTCCCTCTCCCCGTCTCTATCTGTCTATATCCCCCTGTCTCCCTCTCCCTGTCTCTATCTGTTTATATTCCCCTGTCTCCCTCTCCCCGTCTCTATCTGTCTATATCCCCCTGTCTCCCTCTCCCCGTCTCTATCTGTTTATATCCCCCTGTCTCCCTCCCCCCGTCTCTATCAGTTTATATCCCCCTGCCTCCCTCTCCCCGTCTCTATCTGTTTATATCCCCCTGTCTCCCTCTCCCTGTCTCTATCTGTTTATATCCCCTGTCTCCCTCTCCCCGTCTCTATCTGTTTATATCCCTCTGTCCCCCTCTCCCCGTCTCTATCTGTTTATATCCCCCTGCCTCCCTCTCCCTGTCTCTATCTGTTTATATCCCTCTGTCTCCCACTCCCCGTCTCTATCTGTTTATATCTCCCTGTCTCCCTCTCCCCGTCTCTATCTGTTTATATCCCCCTGCCTCCCTCTCCCTGTCTCTATCTGTTTATATCCCTCTGTCTCCCTCCCCCCGTCTCTATCTGTTTATATCCCTCTGTCTCCCTCTCCCCGTCTCTATCTGTTTATATCCCCCTGCCTCCCTCCCCCGTCTCTATCTGTTTATATCCCTCTGTCTCCCTCTCCCCGTCTCTATCTGTTTATATCCCCCTGCCTCCCTCCCCCGTCTCTATCTGTTTATATCCCTCTGTCTCCCTCTCCCCGTCTCTATCTGTTTATATCTCCCTGTCCCCCTCTCCCCATCTCTATCTGTTTATATCCCCCTGTCTCCCTCTCCCCGTCTCTATCAGTTTATATCCCCCTGCCTCCCTCTCCCCGTCTCTATCTGTTTATATCCCCCTGTCTCCCTCTCCCTGTCTCTATCTGTTTATATCCCCTGTCTCCCTCTCCCCGTCTCTATCTGTTTATATCCCTCTGTCCCCCTCTCCCCGTCTCTATCTGTTTATATCCCCTGTCTCCCTCTCCCCGTCTCTATCTGTTTATATCCCTCTGTCTCCCTCCCCCCGTCTCTATCTGTTTATATCCCCCTGTCTCCCTCTCCCTGTCTCTATCTGTTTATATCCCCTGTCTCCCTCTCCCCGTCTCTATCTGTTTATATCCCTCTGTCCCCCTCTCCCCGTCTCTATCTGTTTATATCCCCTGTCCCCCTCTCCCCGTCTCTATCTGTCTATATCCCCCTGCCTCCCTCCCCCGTCTCTATCTGTTTATATCCCCCTGCCTCCCTCCCCCGTCGCTATCTGTTTATATCCCTCTGTCTCCCTCTCCCCGTCTCTATCTGTTTATATCCCCCTGTCTCCCTCTCCCCGTCTCTATCTGTTTATATCCCCCTGTCTCCCTCTCCCCGTCTCTATCTGTTTATATCCCGCTGTCTCCCTCTCCCCGTCTCTATCTGTTTATATCCCGCTGTCTCCCTCTCCCCGTCTCTATCTGTTTATATCCCCCTGTATCCCACTCCCCGTCTCTATCTGTTTATATCCCCCTGTCCCCCTCTCCCCGTCTCTATCTGTTTATATCTCCCTGTCTCCCTCTCCCCGTCTCTATCTGTCTATATCCCCCTGTCTCCCTCTCCCCGTCTCTATCTGTTTATATCCCCCTGTCTCCCTCTCCCCGTCTCTATCTGTCTATATCCCCCTGTCTCCCTCTCCCCGTCTCTATCTGTCTATATCCCCCTGTCTCCCTCCCCCGTCTCTATCTGTTTATATCCCGCTGTCCCCCTCTCCCTGTCTCTATCTGTTTATATCCCCCGTCTCCCACTCCCCGTCTCTATCTGTTTATATCCCCCTGTCTCCCTCTCCCCGTCTCTATCTGTTTATATCCCCCTGTCTCCCTCTCCCCGTCTCTATCTGTTTATATCCCCCTGTCCCCCTCTCCCCGTCTCTATCTGTTTATATCCCCCTGTCTCCCTCTCCCCGTCTCTATCTGTCTATATCCCCCTGTCTCCCTCCCCCGTCTCTATCTGTTTATATCCCCCTGTCTCCCTCTCCCTGTCTCTATCTGTTTATATCCCCCGTCTCCCACTCCCCGTCTCTATCTGTTTATATCCCCCTGTCTCCCTCTCCCCGTCTCTATCTGTTTATATCCCCCCTGTCTCCCTCTCCCTGTCTCTATCTGTTTATATCCCCCGTCTCCCACTCCCCGTCTCTATCTGTTTATATCCCCCTGTCTCCCTCTCCCTGTCTCTATCTGTTTATATCCCCCGTCTCCCACTCCCCGTCTCTATCTGTTTATATCCCCCGTCTCCCTCTCCCCGTCTCTATCTGTTTATATCCCCCTGTCTCCCTCTCCTCGTCTCTATCTGTTTATATCCCCCTGTCTCCCTCCCCCCGTCTCTATCTGTTTATATCCCCCTGTCTCCCTCTCCCTGTCTCTATCTGTTTATATCCCTCTGTCTCCCTCTCCCCATCTCTATCTGTTTATATCCCCCTGTCTCCCTCTCCCCGTCTCTATCTGTTTATATCCCCCTGTCTCCCTCTCCCCGTCTCTATCTGTTTATATCCCCCTGTCTCCCTCTCCCCGTCTCTATCTGTTTATATCCCCCTGTCTCCCTCTCCCCGTCTCTATCTGTTTATATCCCCCTGTCTCCCTCTCCCTGTCTCTATCTGTTTATATCCCCCTGTCTCCCTCTCCCCGTCTCTATCTGTTTATATCCCGCTGTCTCTCTCTCCCTGTCTCTATCTGTTTATATCCCCTGTCTCCCTCTCCCCGTCTCTATCTGTTTATATCCCTCTGTCTCCCTCTCCCCGTCTCTATCTGTTTATATCCCCCTGTCTCCCTCTCCCCGTCTCTATCTGTTTATATCCCCCTGTCTCCCTCTCCCCGTCTCTATCTGTTTATATCCCCCTGTCTCCCTCTCCCCGTCTCTATCTGTTTATATCCCGCTGTCTCCCTCTCCCCGTCTCTATCTGTTTATATCCCCCTGTATCCCACTCCCCGTCTCTATCTGTTTATATCCCCCTGTCCCCCTCTCCCCGTCTCTATCTGTTTATATCTCCCTGTCTCCCTCTCCCCGTCTCTATCTGTCTATATCCCCCTGTCTCCCTCTCCCCGTCTCTATCTGTTTATATCCCCCTGTCTCCCTCTCCCCGTCTCTATCTGTTTATATCCCCCTGTCTCCCTCTCCCCGTCTCTATCTGTCTATATCCCCCTGTCTCCCTCCCCCGTCTCTATCTGTTTATATCCCCCTGTCTCCCTCTCCCTGTCTCTATCTGTTTATATCCCCCGTCTCCCACTCCCCGTCTCTATCTGTTCATATCCCCCTGTCTCCCTCTCCCCGTCTCTATCTGTTTATATCCCCCCTGTCTCCCTCTCCCTGTCTCTATCTGTTTATATCCCCCGTCTCCCACTCCCCGTCTCTATCTGTTTATATCCCCCTGTCTCCCTCTCCCTGTCTCTATCTGTTTATATCCCCCGTCTCCCACTCCCCGTCTCTATCTGTTTATATCCCCCTGTCTCCCTCTCCCCATCTCTATAGGTTTATATCCCCCTGTCTCCCTCTCCCCGTCTCTATCTGTTTATATCCCCCTGTCTCCCTCTCCCCGTCTCTATCTGTTTATATCCCCCTGTCTCCTTCTCCCCGTCTCTATCTGTTTATATCCCCCTGTCTCCCTCTCCCCATCTCTATCTGTTTATATCCCCCTGTCTCCCTCTCCCCGTCTCTATCTGTTTATATCCCCCTGTCTCCCTCTCCCCGTCTCTATCTGTTTATATCCCCCTGTCTCCCTCTCCCCGTCTCTATCTGTTTATATCCCCCCGTCTCCCTCTCCCCGTCTCTATCTGTTTATATCCCCCTGTCTCCCTCTCCCTGTCTCTATCTGTTTATATCCACCTGTCTCCCTCTCCCCGTCTCTATCTGTTTATATCCCCCTGTCTCTCTCTCCCTGTCTCTATCTGTTTATATCCCCTGTCTCCCTCTCCCCGTCTCTATCTGTTTATATCCCTCTGTCTCCCTCTCCCCGTCTCTATCTGTTTATATCCCGCTGTCCCCCTCTCCCTGTCTCTATCTGTTTATATCCCCCGTCTCCCACTCCCCGTCTCTATCTGTTTATATCCCCCTGTCTCCCTCTCCCCGTCTCTATCTGTTTATATCCCCCTGTCTCCCTCTCCCCGTCTCTATCTGTTTATAACCCCCTGTCCCCCTCTCCCCGTCTCTATCTGTTTATATCCCCCTGTCTCCCTCTCCCCGTCTCTATCTGTCTATATCCCCCTGTCTCCCTCCCCCGTCTCTATCTGTTTATATCCCCCTGTCTCCCTCTCCCTGTCTCTATCTGTTTATATCCCCCTGTCCCCCTCTCCCCGTCTCTATCTGTTTATATCCCCCTGTCTCCCTCTCCCTGTCTCTATCTGTTTATATCCCCCTGTCTCCCTCTCCCCGTCTCTATCTGTTTATATCCCCCTGTCTCCCTCTCCCTGTCTCTATCTGTTTATATCCCCTGTCTCCCTCTCCCCGTCTCTATCTGTTTATATCCCCCTGTCTCCCTCTCCCCGTCTCTATCTGTTTATATCCCCCTGTCCCCCTCTCCCCGTCTCTATCTGTTTATATCCCCCTGTCTCCCTCTCCCCGTCTCTATCTGTTTATATCCCCCTGTCCCCCTCTCCCCGTCTCTATCTGTTTATATTCCCCTGTCCCCCTCTCCCTGTCTCTATCTGTTTATATCCCCCTGTCCCCCTCTCCCCGTCTCTATCTGTTTATATTCCCCTGTCACCCTCTCCCCGTCTCTATCTGTTTATATCCCCCTGTCCCCCTCTCCCCATCTCTATCTGTTTATATCCCCCGTCTCCCTCTCCACATCTCTATCTGTTTATATCCCCCTGTCTCCCACTCCCCGTCTCGATCTGTTTATATCCCCCCTCTCCCTCTCACCGTCTCTATCTGTTTATATCCCCCTATCTCCCTCTCCCTGTCTCTATCTGTTTATATCCCCCTGTCTCCCTCTCCCTGTCTCTATCTGTTTATATCCCCCTGTCTCCCACTCCCCGTCTCGATCTGTTTATATCCCCCCTCTCCCTCTCCCCGTCTCTATCTGTTTATATCCCCCTGTCTCCCTCTCCCCGTCTCTATCTGTTTATATCCCCCGTCTCCCACTCCCCGTCTCTATCTGTTTATATCCCTCTGTCCCCCTCTCCCTGTCTCTATCTGTTTATATCCCCCTGTCCCCCTCTCCCCGTCTCTATCTGTTTATATCCCCCTGTCTCCCTCTCCCCGTCTCTATCTGTTTATATCCCCCTGTCCCCCTCTCCCCATCTCTATCTGTTTATATCCCCCTGTCTCCCTCTCCCCGTCTCTATCTGTTTATATCCCTCTGTCCCCCTCTCCCCGTCTCTATCTGTTTATATCCCCCTGTCTCCCTCTCCCGGTCTCTATCTGTTTATATCCCCCCGTCTCCCTCTCCCCGTCTCTATCTGTTTATATCCCTCTGTCTCCCTCTCCCCGTCTCTATCTGTTTATATCCCCCTGTCTCCCTCTCCCCATCTCTATCTGTTTATATCCCCCTGTCTCCCTGTCCCTGTCTCTATCTGTTTATATCCCCCTGTCTCCCTGTCCCTGTCTCTATCTGTTTATATCCCTCTGTCTCCCTCTCCCTGTCTCTATCTGTTTATATCCCCCTGTCTCCCTCTCCCCGTCTCTATCTGTTTATATCCCCCTGTCTCCCACTCCACGTCTCTATCTGTTTATATTTCCCTGTCTCCCTCTCCCTGTCTCTATCTGTTTATATCCCCCTGTCTCCCTCTCCCGGTCTCTATCTGTTTATATCCCTCTGTCTCCCTCTCCCTGTCTCTATCTGTTTATATCCCTCTGTCCCCCTCTCCCCGTCTCTATCTGTTTATATCCCCCTGTCTCCCTCTCCCCGTCTCTATCTGTTTATATCCCCCTGTCTCCCTCTCCCGGTCTCTATCTGTTTATATCCCCCTGTCTCCCTCTCCCTGTCCCTATCTGTTTATATCCCTCTGTCTCCCTCCCCCCGTCTCTATCTGTTTATATCCCCTGTCTCCCTCTCCCTGTCTCTATCTGTTTATATCCCCCGTCTCCCACTCCCCGTCTCTATCTGTTTATATCCCTCTGTCTCCCTCTCCCCGTCTCTATCTGTTTATATCCCCCTGTCTCCCTCTCCCGTTGTCTATATCTGTTTATATCCCCCTGTCTCCCTCTCCCCATCTCTATCAGTTTATATCCCCCTGCCTCCCTCTCCCCGTCTCTATCTGTTTATATCCCCCTGTCCCCCTCTCCCTGTCTCTATCTGTTTATATCCCCCTGTCTCCCTCTCCCCGTCTCTATCTGTTTATATCCCCCTGTCCCCCTCTCCCTGTCTCTATCTGTTTATATCCCTCTGTCTCCCACTCCCCGTCTCTATCTGTTTATATCCCCCTGTCTCCCTCTCCCCATCTCTATCAGTTTATATCCCCCTGTCTCCCTCTCCCCGTCTCTATCTGTTTATATCTCCCTGTCTCCCTCTCCCCGTCTCTATCTGTTTATATCCCCCTGTCTCCCTCTCCCTGTCCCTATCTGTTTATATCCCTCTGTCTCCCTCCCCCCGTCTCTATCTGTTTATATTCCCCTGTCTCCCTCTCCCTGTCCCTATCTGTTTATATCCCTCTGTCTCCCTCCCCCCGTCTCTATCTGTTTATATCCCCGTCTCCCTCTCCCCGTCTCTATCTGTTTATATCCCCCTGTCTCCCTCTCCCCGTCTCTATCTGTTTATATCCCCCTGTCTCCCTCTCCCCGTCTCTATCTGTCTATATCCCCCTGTCTCCCTCTCCCCGTCTCTATCTGTTTATATCCCCCTGTCTCCCTCTCCCCGTCTCTATCTGTTTATATCCCTCTGTCCCCCTCTCCCCGTCTCTATCTGTTTATATCCCCCTGCCTCCCTCCCCCGTCTCTATCTGTTTATATCCCTCTGTCTCCCTCTCCCCGTCTCTATCTGTTTATATCCCCCTGTCTCCCTCTCCCCGTCTCTATCTGTCTATATCCCCCTGTCTCCCTCTCCCTGTCTCTATCTGTTTATATTCCCCTGTCTCCCTCTCCCCGTCTCTATCTGTCTATATCCCCCTGTCTCCCTCTCCCCGTCTCTATCTGTTTATATCCCCCTGTCTCCCTCCCCCCGTCTCTATCAGTTTATATCCCCCTGCCTCCCTCTCCCCGTCTCTATCTGTTTATATCCCCCTGTCTCCCTCTCCCTGTCTCTATCTGTTTATATCCCCTGTCTCCCTCTCCCCGTCTCTATCTGTTTATATCCCTCTGTCCCCCTCTCCCCGTCTCTATCTGTTTATATCCCCCTGCCTCCCTCTCCCTGTCTCTATCTGTTTATATCCCTCTGTCTCCCACTCCCCGTCTCTATCTGTTTATATCTCCCTGTCTCCCTCTCCCCGTCTCTATCTGTTTATATCCCCCTGCCTCCCTCTCCCTGTCTCTATCTGTTTATATCCCTCTGTCTCCCTCCCCCCGTCTCTATCTGTTTATATCCCTCTGTCTCCCTCTCCCCGTCTCTATCTGTTTATATCCCCCTGCCTCCCTCCCCCGTCTCTATCTGTTTATATCCCTCTGTCTCCCTCTCCCCGTCTCTATCTGTTTATATCCCCCTGCCTCCCTCCCCCGTCTCTATCTGTTTATATCCCTCTGTCTCCCTCTCCCCGTCTCTATCTGTTTATATCTCCCTGTCCCCCTCTCCCCATCTCTATCTGTTTATATCCCCCTGTCTCCCTCTCCCCGTCTCTATCAGTTTATATCCCCCTGCCTCCCTCTCCCCGTCTCTATCTGTTTATATCCCCCTGTCTCCCTCTCCCTGTCTCTATCTGTTTATATCCCCTGTCTCCCTCTCCCCGTCTCTATCTGTTTATATCCCTCTGTCCCCCTCTCCCCGTCTCTATCTGTTTATATCCCCTGTCTCCCTCTCCCCGTCTCTATCTGTTTATATCCCTCTGTCTCCCTCCCCCCGTCTCTATCTGTTTATATCCCCCTGTCTCCCTCTCCCTGTCTCTATCTGTTTATATCCCCTGTCTCCCTCTCCCCGTCTCTATCTGTTTATATCCCTCTGTCCCCCTCTCCCCGTCTCTATCTGTTTATATCCCCTGTCCCCCTCTCCCCGTCTCTATCTGTCTATATCCCCCTGCCTCCCTCCCCCGTCTCTATCTGTTTATATCCCCCTGCCTCCCTCCCCCGTCGCTATCTGTTTATATCCCTCTGTCTCCCTCTCCCCGTCTCTATCTGTTTATATCCCCCTGTCTCCCTCTCCCCGTCTCTATCTGTTTATATCCCCCTGTCTCCCTCTCCCCGTCTCTATCTGTTTATATCCCGCTGTCTCCCTCTCCCCGTCTCTATCTGTTTATATCCCGCTGTCTCCCTCTCCCCGTCTCTATCTGTTTATATCCCCCTGTATCCCACTCCCCGTCTCTATCTGTTTATATCCCCCTGTCCCCCTCTCCCCGTCTCTATCTGTTTATATCTCCCTGTCTCCCTCTCCCCGTCTCTATCTGTCTATATCCCCCTGTCTCCCTCTCCCCGTCTCTATCTGTTTATATCCCCCTGTCTCCCTCTCCCCGTCTCTATCTGTCTATATCCCCCTGTCTCCCTCTCCCCGTCTCTATCTGTCTATATCCCCCTGTCTCCCTCCCCCGTCTCTATCTGTTTATATCCCGCTGTCCCCCTCTCCCTGTCTCTATCTGTTTATATCCCCCGTCTCCCACTCCCCGTCTCTATCTGTTTATATCCCCCTGTCTCCCTCTCCCCGTCTCTATCTGTTTATATCCCCCTGTCTCCCTCTCCCCGTCTCTATCTGTTTATATCCCCCTGTCCCCCTCTCCCCGTCTCTATCTGTTTATATCCCCCTGTCTCCCTCTCCCCGTCTCTATCTGTCTATATCCCCCTGTCTCCCTCCCCCGTCTCTATCTGTTTATATCCCCCTGTCTCCCTCTCCCTGTCTCTATCTGTTTATATCCCCCGTCTCCCACTCCCCGTCTCTATCTGTTTATATCCCCCTGTCTCCCTCTCCCCGTCTCTATCTGTTTATATCCCCCCTGTCTCCCTCTCCCTGTCTCTATCTGTTTATATCCCCCGTCTCCCACTCCCCGTCTCTATCTGTTTATATCCCCCTGTCTCCCTCTCCCTGTCTCTATCTGTTTATATCCCCCGTCTCCCACTCCCCGTCTCTATCTGTTTATATCCCCCGTCTCCCTCTCCCCGTCTCTATCTGTTTATATCCCCCTGTCTCCCTCTCCTCGTCTCTATCTGTTTATATCCCCCTGTCTCCCTCCCCCCGTCTCTATCTGTTTATATCCCCCTGTCTCCCTCTCCCTGTCTCTATCTGTTTATATCCCTCTGTCTCCCTCTCCCCATCTCTATCTGTTTATATCCCCCTGTCTCCCTCTCCCCGTCTCTATCTGTTTATATCCCCCTGTCTCCCTCTCCCCGTCTCTATCTGTTTATATCCCCCTGTCTCCCTCTCCCCGTCTCTATCTGTTTATATCCCCCTGTCTCCCTCTCCCCGTCTCTATCTGTTTATATCCCCCTGTCTCCCTCTCCCTGTCTCTATCTGTTTATATCCCCCTGTCTCCCTCTCCCCGTCTCTATCTGTTTATATCCCGCTGTCTCTCTCTCCCTGTCTCTATCTGTTTATATCCCCTGTCTCCCTCTCCCCGTCTCTATCTGTTTATATCCCTCTGTCTCCCTCTCCCCGTCTCTATCTGTTTATATCCCCCTGTCTCCCTCTCCCCGTCTCTATCTGTTTATATCCCCCTGTCTCCCTCTCCCCGTCTCTATCTGTTTATATCCCCCTGTCTCCCTCTCCCCGTCTCTATCTGTTTATATCCCGCTGTCTCCCTCTCCCCGTCTCTATCTGTTTATATCCCCCTGTATCCCACTCCCCGTCTCTATCTGTTTATATCCCCCTGTCCCCCTCTCCCCGTCTCTATCTGTTTATATCTCCCTGTCTCCCTCTCCCCGTCTCTATCTGTCTATATCCCCCTGTCTCCCTCTCCCCGTCTCTATCTGTTTATATCCCCCTGTCTCCCTCTCCCCGTCTCTATCTGTTTATATCCCCCTGTCTCCCTCTCCCCGTCTCTATCTGTCTATATCCCCCTGTCTCCCTCCCCCGTCTCTATCTGTTTATATCCCCCTGTCTCCCTCTCCCTGTCTCTATCTGTTTATATCCCCCGTCTCCCACTCCCCGTCTCTATCTGTTCATATCCCCCTGTCTCCCTCTCCCCGTCTCTATCTGTTTATATCCCCCCTGTCTCCCTCTCCCTGTCTCTATCTGTTTATATCCCCCGTCTCCCACTCCCCGTCTCTATCTGTTTATATCCCCCTGTCTCCCTCTCCCTGTCTCTATCTGTTTATATCCCCCGTCTCCCACTCCCCGTCTCTATCTGTTTATATCCCCCTGTCTCCCTCTCCCCATCTCTATATGTTTATATCCCCCTGTCTCCCTCTCCCCGTCTCTATCTGTTTATATCCCCCTGTCTCCCTCTCCCCGTCTCTATCTGTTTATATCCCCCTGTCTCCTTCTCCCCGTCTCTATCTGTTTATATCCCCCTGTCTCCCTCTCCCCATCTCTATCTGTTTATATCCCCCTGTCTCCCTCTCCCCGTCTCTATCTGTTTATATCCCCCTGTCTCCCTCTCCCCGTCTCTATCTGTTTATATCCCCCTGTCTCCCTCTCCCCGTCTCTATCTGTTTATATCCCCCCGTCTCCCTCTCCCCGTCTCTATCTGTTTATATCCCCCTGTCTCCCTCTCCCTGTCTCTATCTGTTTATATCCACCTGTCTCCCTCTCCCCGTCTCTATCTGTTTATATCCCCCTGTCTCTCTCTCCCTGTCTCTATCTGTTTATATCCCCTGTCTCCCTCTCCCCGTCTCTATCTGTTTATATCCCTCTGTCTCCCTCTCCCCGTCTCTATCTGTTTATATCCCGCTGTCCCCCTCTCCCTGTCTCTATCTGTTTATATCCCCCGTCTCCCACTCCCCGTCTCTATCTGTTTATATCCCCCTGTCTCCCTCTCCCCGTCTCTATCTGTTTATATCCCCCTGTCTCCCTCTCCCCGTCTCTATCTGTTTATAACCCCCTGTCCCCCTCTCCCCGTCTCTATCTGTTTATATCCCCCTGTCTCCCTCTCCCCGTCTCTATCTGTCTATATCCCCCTGTCTCCCTCCCCCGTCTCTATCTGTTTATATCCCCCTGTCTCCCTCTCCCTGTCTCTATCTGTTTATATCCCCCTGTCCCCCTCTCCCCGTCTCTATCTGTTTATATCCCCCTGTCTCCCTCTCCCTGTCTCTATCTGTTTATATCCCCCTGTCTCCCTCTCCCCGTCTCTATCTGTTTATATCCCCCTGTCTCCCTCTCCCTGTCTCTATCTGTTTATATCCCCTGTCTCCCTCTCCCCGTCTCTATCTGTTTATATCCCCCTGTCTCCCTCTCCCCGTCTCTATCTGTTTATATCCCCCTGTCCCCCTCTCCCCGTCTCTATCTGTTTATATCCCCCTGTCTCCCTCTCCCCGTCTCTATCTGTTTATATCCCCCTGTCCCCCTCTCCCCGTCTCTATCTGTTTATATTCCCCTGTCCCCCTCTCCCTGTCTCTATCTGTTTATATCCCCCTGTCCCCCTCTCCCCGTCTCTATCTGTTTATATTCCCCTGTCACCCTCTCCCCGTCTCTATCTGTTTATATCCCCCTGTCCCCCTCTCCCCATCTCTATCTGTTTATATCCCCCGTCTCCCTCTCCACATCTCTATCTGTTTATATCCCCCTGTCTCCCACTCCCCGTCTCGATCTGTTTATATCCCCCCTCTCCCTCTCACCGTCTCTATCTGTTTATATCCCCCTATCTCCCTCTCCCTGTCTCTATCTGTTTATATCCCCCTGTCTCCCTCTCCCTGTCTCTATCTGTTTATATCCCCCTGTCTCCCACTCCCCGTCTCGATCTGTTTATATCCCCCCTCTCCCTCTCCCCGTCTCTATCTGTTTATATCCCCCTGTCTCCCTCTCCCCGTCTCTATCTGTTTATATCCCCCGTCTCCCACTCCCCGTCTCTATCTGTTTATATCCCTCTGTCCCCCTCTCCCTGTCTCTATCTGTTTATATCCCCCTGTCCCCCTCTCCCCGTCTCTATCTGTTTATATCCCCCTGTCTCCCTCTCCCCATCTCTATCTGTTTATATCCCCCTGTCTCCCTCTCCGTCTCTATCTGTTTATATCCCCCTGTCTCCCTCTCCCCGTCTCTATCTGTTTATATCCCCCTGTCTCCCTCTCCCCATCTCTATCTGTTTATATCCCCGTCTCCCTCTCCCCGTCTCTATCTGTTTATATCCCCCTGTCTCCCTCTCCCCGTCTCTATCTGTTTATATCCCCCTGTCTCCCTCTCCCCGTCTCTATCTGTTTATATGCCGCTGTCTCCCTCCCCCCGTCTCTATCTGTTTATATCCCCTGTCTCCCTCTCCCTGTCTCTATCTGTTTATATCCCCCGTCTCCCACTCCCCGTCTCTATCTGTTTATATCCCCTGTCTCCCTCTCCCTGTCTCTATCTGTTTATATCCCCCGTCTCCCACTCCCCGTCTCTATCTGTTTATATCCCCCTGTCTCCCTCCCCCCGTCTCTATCTGTTTATATCCCCCTGTCTCCCTCTCCCTGTCTCTATCTGTTTATATCCCTCTGTCTCCCTCTCCCCGTCTCTATCTGTTTATATCCCTCTGTCTCCCTCCCCCCGTCTCTATCTGTTTATATCCCCTGTCTCCCTCTCCCTGTCTCTATCTGTTTATATCCCCCGTCTCCCACTCCCCGTCTCTATCTGTTTATATCCCCTGTCTCCCTCTCCCCGTCTCTATCTGTTTATATCCCTCTGTCTCCCTCTCCCCGTCTCTATCTGTTTATATCCCCTGTCTCCCTCTCCCCGTCTCTATCTGTTTATATCCCCCTGTCCCCCTCTCCCTGTCTCTATCTGTTTATATCCCTCTGTCTCCCACTCCCCGTCTCTATCTGTTTATATCCCTCTGTCTCCCTCTCCCCGTCTCTATCTGTTTATATCCCCCTGTCTCCCTCTCCCCGTCTCTATCTGTTTATATCCCTCTGTCTCCCTCTCCCCGTCTCTATCTGTTTATATCCCCCTGTCTCCCTCTCACCGTCTCTATCTGTTTATATCCCCCTGTCTCCCTCTCCCCATCTCTATCTGTTTATATCCCCCTGTCTCCCTCTCCCCGTCTCTATCTGTTTATATCCCCCCGTCTCCCTCTCCCCGTCTCTATCTGTTTATATCCCCCTGTCTCCCTCTCCCTGTCTCTATCTGTTTATATCCCCCTGTCTCCCTCTCCCCGTCTCTATCTGTTTATATCCCCCTGTCTCCCTCCCCCGTCTCTATCTGTTTATATCCCCCTGTCTCCCTCTCCCTGTCTCTATCTGTTTATATCCCCCCGTCTCCCTCTCCCCGTCTCTATCTGTTTATATCCCCCTGCCTCCCTCCCCCGTCTCTATCTGTTTATATCCCCCTGTCTCCCTCCCCCGTCTCTATCTGTTTATATCCCCCTGTCTCCCTCTCCCTGTCTCTATCTGTTTATATCCCCCGTCTCCCTCCCCCGTCTCTATCTGTTTATATCCCCCTGTCTCCCTCTCCCTGTCTCTATCTGTTTATATCCCCCGTCTCCCACTCCCCGTCTCTATCTGTTTATATCCCTCTGTCTCCCTCTCCCCGTCTCTATCTCTTTATATCCCCTGTCTCCCTCTCCCCGTCTCTATCTGTTTCTATCCCCCTGTCTCCCTCTCCCCGTCTCTATCTGTTTATAATCCCCTGTCTCCCTCTCCCCGTCTCGATCTGTTTATATCCCCCTGTCACCATCTCCCCGTCTCTATCTGTTTATATCCCCCTGCCCCCCTCTCCCCGTCTCTATCTGTTTATATCCCTCTGTCCCCCTCTCCCTGTCTCTAACTGTTTATATCCCCCTGTCTCCCTCTCCCCGTCTCTATCTGTTTATATCCCCCTGTCACCCTCTCCCCGTCTCTGTCTGTTTATATCCCCCTGTCTCCCTCTCCCCGTCTCTATCTGTTTATATTTCCCTGTCTCCCTCTCCCCGTCTCTATCTGTTTATATCCCCCTGTCTCCCTCTCCCCGTCTCTATCTGTTTATATCCCCCTGTCCCCCTCTCCCCGTCTCTATCTGTTTATATCCCCCTGCCCCCCTCTCCCCGTCTCTATCTGTTTATATCCCCCGTCTCCCTCTCCCTGTCTCTATCTGTTTATATCCCCCTGTCTCCCACTCCCCGTCTCGATCTGTTTATATCCCCCCTCTCCCTCTCACCGTCTCTATCTGTTTATATCCCCCTGTCTCCCTCTCCCCGTCTCTATCTGTTTATATCCCCCTGTCTCCCTCTCCTCGTCTCTATCTGTTTATATCCCCCTGTCTCCCTCCCCCCGTCTCTATCTGTTTATATTCCCCTGTTCCCCTCTCCCTGTCTCTATCTGTTTATATCCCCCTGTCTCCCTCTCCCTGTCTCTATCTGTTTATATCCCTCTGTCTCCCTCTCCCCATCTCTATCTGTTTATATCCCCCTGTCTCCCTCTCCCTGTCTCTATCTGTTTATATCCCTCTGTCTCCCTCTCCCCATCTCTATCTGTTTATATCCCCCTGTCTCCCACTCCCCGTCTCTATCTGTTTATATCTCCCTGTCTCCCTCTCCCTGTCTCTATCTGTTTATATCCCCCTGTCTCCCTCTCCCCGTCTCTATCTGTTTATATCCCCCTGTCTCCCTCTCCCCGTCTCTATCTGTTTATATCCCCCTGTCTCCCTCTCCCTGTCTCTATCTGTTTATATCTCCCTGTCTCCCTCTCCCTGTCTCTATCTGTTTATATTCCCCTGTCACCCTCTCCCTGTCTCTATCTGTTTATATCCCCCTGTCTCCCTCTCCCCATCTCTATCTGTTTATATCCCCCTGTCTCCCTCTCCCCGTCTCTATCTGTTTATATCCCCCTGTCCCCCTCTCCCCGTCTCTATCTGTTTATATCCCCCTGTCTCCCTCTCCCCGTCTCTATCTGTTTATATCCCCCTGTCTCCCTCTCCCCGTCTCTATCTGTTTATATCCCCCTGTCTCCCTCTCCCCGTCTCTATGTGTTTATATCCCCCTGTCTCCCTCTCCCCGTCTCTATCTGTTTATATCCCTCTTTCTCCCTCTCCCCGTCTCTATCTGTTTATAACCCCCTGTCTCCCTCTCCCCGTCTCTATCTGTTTATATCCCCCTGTCTCCCTCTCCCCGTCTCTATCTGTTTATATCCCCCTGTCTCCCTCTCCCCGTCTCTATCTGTTTATATCCCCCTGTCTCCCTCTCCCTGTCTCTATCTGTTTATATCCCTCTGTCTCCCTCTCCCTGTCTCTATCTGTTTATATCCCCCTGTCTCCCTCTCCCCGTCTCTATCTGTTTATATCCCCCTGTCTCCCTCTCCCTGTCTCTATCTGTTTATATCCCTCTGTCTCCCTCTCCCCATCTCTATCTGTTTATATCTCCCTGTCTCCCTCTCCCCGTCTCTATCTGTTTATATTTCCCTGTCTCCCTCTCCCTGTCTCTATCTGTTTATATCCCCCTGTCTCCCTCTCCCCATCTCTATCTGTTTATATCCCCCTGTCTCCCTCTCCCTGTCTCTATCTGTTTATATCCCCCTGTCTCCCTCTCCCCGTCTCTATCTGTTTATATCCCTCTGTCTCCCTCTCCCCGTCTCTATCTGTTTATATCCCTCTGTCTCCCTCTCCCTGTCTCTATCTGTTTATATCCCCCTGTCTCCCTCTCCCCATCTCTATCAGTTTATATCCCTCTGTCCCCCTCTCCCCGTCTCTATCTGTTTATATCCCCCTGTCTCCCTCTCCCTGTCTCTATCTGTTTATATCCCCCTGTCTCCCTCTCCCTGTCTCTATCTGTTTATATCCCCCTGTCTCCCTCTCCCTGTCTCTATCTGTTTATATCCCCCTGTCTCCCTCTCCCCGTCTCTATCTGTTTATATCCCTCTGTCTCCCTCTCCGTGTCTCTATCTGTTTATATCCCCCTGTCTCCCTCTCCCCGTCTCTATCTGTTTATATCCCTCTGTCTCCCTCTCCCCGTCTCTATCTGTTTATATCCCCGTCTCCCTCTCCCTGTCTCTATCTGTTTATATCCCCCTGTCTCCCTCTCCCCGTCTCTATCTGTTTATATCCCCCTGTCTCCCTCTCCCCGTCTCTATCTGTTTATATCCCCCTGTCTCCCTCTCCCCGTCTCTATCTGTTTATATCCCCGTCTCCCTCTCCCTGTCTCTATCTGTTTATATCCCCCTGTCTCCCTCTCCCCGTCTCTATCTGTTTATATCCCTCTGTCCCCCTCTCCCTGTCTCTATCTGTTTATATTCCCCTGTCTCCCTCTCCCCATCTCTATCTGTTTATATCCCCGTCTCCCTCTCCCTGTCTCTATCTGTTTATATCCCCCTGTCTCCCTCTCCCCGTCTCTATCTGTTTATATCCCCCTGTCTCCCTCTCCCGGTCTCTATCTGTTTATATCCCTCTGTCTCCCTCTCCCCGTCTCTATCTGTTTATATCCCCTGTCTCCCTCTCCCCGTCTCTATCTGTTTATATCCCCCTGTCTCCCTCTCCCTGTCTCTATCTGTTTATATCCCCCTGTCTCCCTCTCCCGGTCTCTATCTGTTTATATCCCTCTGTCTCCCTCTCCCCGTCTCTATCTGTTTATATCCCTCTGTCTCCCTCTCCCCGTCTCTATCTGTTTATATCCCCTGTCTCCCTCTCCCCGTCTCTATCTGTTTATATCCCTCTGTCTCCCTCTCCCCGTCTCTATCTGTTTATATCCCCTGTCTCCCTCTCCCCGTCTCTATCTGTTTATATCCCCTGTCTCCCTCTCCCCGTCTCTATCTGTTTATATCCCTCTGTCCCCCTCTCCCCGTCTCTATCTGTTTATATCCCCCTGTCTCCCTCTCCCCGTCTCTATCTGTTTATATCCCCTGTCTCCCTCTCCCCGTCTCTATCTGTTTATATCCCCCTGTCTCCCTCTCCCTGTCTCTATCTGTTTATATCCCCCGTCTCCCACTCCCCGTCTCTATCTGTTTATATCCCTCTGTCCCCCTCTCCCTGTCTCTATCTGTTTATATCCCCCTGTCCCCCTCTCCCCATCTCTATCTGTTTATATCCGCCTGTCTCCCTCTCCCCGTCTCTATCTGTTTATATCCCCCTGTCTCCCTCTCCCCGTCTCTATCTGTTTATATCCCCCTGTCTCCCTCTCCCCATCTCTATCTGTTTATATCCCCCTGTCTCCCTCTCCCTGTCTCTATCTGTTTATATCCCCCTGTCTCCCTCTCCCCGTCTCTATCTGTTTATATCCCCCTGTCTCCCTCTCCCCATCTCTATCTGTTTATATCCCCCTGTCTCCCTCTCCCCGTCTCTATCTGTTTATATCCCCCTGTCTCCCTCTCCCCGTCTCTATCTGTTTATATCCCCCTGTCCCCCTCTCCCCATCTCTATCTGTTTATATCCGCCTGTCTCCCTCTCCCCGTCTCTATCTGTTTATATCCCCCTGTCTCCCTCTCCCCGTCTCTATCTGTTTATATCCCCCTGTCTCCCTCCCCCGTCTCTATCTGTTTATATCCCCCTGTCTCCCTCTCCCTGTCTCTATCTGTTTATATCCCCCGTCTCCCTCCCCCGTCTCTATCTGTTTATATCCCCCTGTCTCCCTCTCCCTGTCTCTATCTGTTTATATCCCCCGTCTCCCACTCCCCGTCTCTATCTGTTTATATCCCTCTGTCTCCCTCTCCCCGTCTCTATCTCTTTATATCCCCTGTCTCCCTCTCCCCGTCTCTATCTGTTTATATCCCCCTGTCTCCCTCTCCCCGTCTCTATCTGTTTATATTCCCCTGTCTCCCTCTCCCCGTCTCTATCTGTTTATATCCCCCTGTCACCATCTCCCCGTCTCTATCTGTTTATATCCCCCTGTCCCCCTCTCCCCGTCTCTATCTGTTTATATCCCTCTGTCCCCCTCTCCCTGTCTCTATCTGTTTATATCCCCCTGTCTCCCTCTCCCCGTCTCTACCTGTTTATATCCCCCTGTCACCCTCTCCCCGTCTCTATCTGTTTATATCCCCCTGTCCCCCTCTCCCCGTCTCTATCTGTTTATATCCCCCTGCCCCCCTCTCCCCGTCTCTATCTGTTTATATCCCCCGTCTCCCTCTCCCTGTCTCTATCTGTTTATATCCCCCTGTCTCCCACTCCCCGTCTCGATCTGTTTATATCCCCCCTCTCCCTCTCACCGTCTCTATCTGTTTATATCCCCCTGTCTCCCTCTCCCTGTCTCTATCTGTTTATATCCCTCTGTCTCCCTCTCCCCGTCTCTATCTGTTTATATCCCCCTGTCTCCCTCTCCCTGTCTCTATCTGTTTATATCCCCTTGTCTCCCTCTCCCCGTCTCTATCTGTTTATATCCCCCTGTCTCCCTCTCCCCGTCTCTATCTGTTTATATCCCCCTGTATCCCTCTCCCCATCTCTATCTGTTTATATCCCCCTGTCTCCCTCTCCCCGTCTCTATCTGTTTATATCCCCCTGTCTCCCTCTCCCCGTCTCTATCTGTTTATATCCCCCTGTCTCCCGCTCCCTGTCTCTATCTGTTTATATCCCCCTGTCTCCCTCTCCCCGTCTCTATCTGTTTATATCCCCCTGTCTCCCACTCCCTGTCTCTATCTGTTTATATCCCCCGTCTCCCTCTCCCTGTCTCTATCTGTTTATATCCCCCTGTCTCCCTCTCCCTGTCTCTATCTGTTTATATCCCCCTGTCTCCCTCTCCCCGTCTCTATCTGTTTATATCCCCCTGTCTCCCTCTCCCTGTCTCTATCTGTTTATATCCCTCTGTCTCCCTCCCCCCGTCTCTATCTGTTTATATCCCCCTGTCTCCCTCTCCCCGTCTCTAACTGTTTATATCCCCCTGTCTCCCTCTCCCCGTCTCTAACTGTTTATATCCCCCTGTCTCCCTCTCCCCGTCTCTATCTGTTTATATCCCCCTGTCTCCCTCTCCCCGTCTCTATCTGTTTATATCCCCCTGTCACCCTCTCCCCGTCTCTATCTGTTTATATCCCCCTGTCTCCCTCTCCCTGTCTCTATCTGTTTATATCCCCCCGTCTCCCTCTCCCCGTCTCTATCTGTTTATATCCCTCTGTCTCCCTCTCCCCGTCTCTATCTGTTTATATCCCTCTGTCTCCCTCTCCCTGTCTCTATCTGTTTATATCCCCCTGTCTCCCTCTCCCCGTCTCTATCTGTTTATATCCCCCTGTCTCCCTCTCCCCGTCTCTATCTGTTTATATTTCCCTGTCTCCCACTCCCCGTCTCTATCTGTTTATATCCCCCTGTCTCCCTCTCCCCGTCTCTATCTGTTTATATTCCCCTGTCTCCCTCTCCCCGTCTCTATCTGTTTATATTTCCCTGTCTCCCTCTCCCCATCTCTATCTGTTTATATCTCCCTGTCTCCCTCTCCCTGTCTCTATCTGTTTATATCCCCCTGTATCCCTCTCCCTGTCTCCATCGGTTTATATTCCCCTGTCTCCCTCTCCCCGTCTCTATCTGTTTATATCCCCCTGTCTCCCTCTCACCGTCTCTATCTGTTTATATCCCCCCGTCTCCCTCTCCCTGTCTCTATCTGTTTATATCCCCCTGTCTCCCTCTCCCCGTCTCTATCTGTTTATATCCCTCTGTCTCCCTCTCCCCGTCTCTATCTGTTTATATCCCTCTGTCTCCCTCTCCCCGTCTCTATCTGTTTATATCCCTCTGTCTCCCTCTCCCTGTCTCTATCTGTTTATATCCCCCTGTCTCCCTCTCCCCGTCTCTATCTGTTTATATCCCTCTGTCTCCCTCTCCCCGTCTCTATCTGTTTATATCCCTCTGTCTCCCTCTCCCCATCTCTATCTGTTTATATCCCTCTGTCTCCCTCTCCCCGTCTCTATCTGTTTATATCCCCCTGTCTCCCTCTCCCCATCTCTATCTGTTTATATCCCCCTGTCTCCCTCTCCCCGTCTCTATCTGTTTATATCCCCCTGTCTCGCTCTCCCTGTCTCTATCTGTTTATATTCCTCTGTCTCCCACTCCCTGTCTCTATCTGTCTATATCCCCGTCTCCCTCTCCCTGTCTCTATCTGTTTATATCCCCCTGTCTCCCTCTCCCTGTCTCTATCTGTTTATATCCCTCTGTCTCCCTCTCCCCGTCTCTATCTGTTTATATCCCCTGTCTCCCTCTCCCCATCTCTATCTGTTTATATCCCCCTGTCTCCCTCTCCCCGTCTCTATCTGTTTATATCCCCCTGTCTCCCTCTCCCTGTCTCTATCTGTTTATATCCCCCTGTCACCCTCTCCCCGTCTCTATCTGTTTATATCCCCCTGTCTCCCTCTCCCCGTCTCTATCTGTTTATATCCCTCTGTCTCCCTCCCCCCGTCTCTATCTGTTTATATCTCCCTGTCTCCCTCTCCCCGTCTCTATCTGTTTATATTCCCCTGTCACCCTCTCCCCGTCTCTATCTGTTTATATCCCTCTGTCTCCCTCTCCCCGTCTCTATCTGTTTATATCCCCCTGTCTCCCTCTCCCCGTCTCTATCTGTTTATATCCCCCTGTCTCCCTCTCCCCGTCTCTATCTGTTTATATTTCCCTGTCTCCCACTCCCCGTCTCTATCTGTTTATATCCCCCTGTCTCCCTCTCCCCGTCTCTATCTGTTTATATTCCCCTGTCTCCCTCTCCCCGTCTCTATCTGTTTATATTTCCCTGTCTCCCTCTCCCCATCTCTATCTGTTTATATCTCCCTGTCTCCCTCTCCCTGTCTCTATCTGTTTATATCCCCCTGTATCCCTCTCCCTGTCTCCATCGGTTTATATTCCCCTGTCTCCCTCTCCCCGTCTCTATCTGTTTATATCCCCCTGTCTCCCTCTCCCCGTCTCTATGTGTTTATATCCCCCTGTCTCCCTCTCCCCGTCTCTATCTGTTTATATCCCTCTTTCTCCCTCTCCCCGTCTCTATCTGTTTATATCCCCCTGTCTCCCTCTCCCCGTCTCTATCTGTTTATATCCCCCTGTCTCCCTCTCCCCATCTCTATCTGTTTATATCCCCCTGTCTCCCTCTCCCCGTCTCTATCTGTTTATATCCCCCTGTCTCCCTCTCCCTGTCTCTATCTGTTTATATCCCTCTGTCTCCCTCTCCCTGTCTCTATCTGTTTATATCCCCCTGTCTCCCTCTCCCCGTCTCTATCTGTTTATATCCCCCTGTCTCCCTCTCCCTGTCTCTATCTGTTTATATCCCTCTGTCTCCCTCTCCCCATCTCTATCTGTTTATATCTCCCTGTCTCCCTCTCCCCGTCTCTATCTGTTTATATTTCCCTGTCTTCCTCTCCCTGTCTCTATCTGTTTATATCCCCCTGTCTCCCTCTCCCCGTCTCTATCTGTTTATATCCCCCTGTCTCCCTCTCCCCGTCTCTATCTGTTTATATCCCCCTGTCTCCCTCTCCCCGTCTCTATCTGTTTATATCCCCCTGTCTCCCTCTCCCCGTCTCTATCTGTTTATATCCCCCTGTCTCCCTCTCCTCGTCTCTATCTGTTTATATCCCCCTGTCTCCCTCTCCCCGTCTCTATCTGTTTATATCCCCCTGTCTCCCTCTCCCCGTCTCTATCTGTTTATATCCCCCTGTCTCCCTCTCCCTGTCTCTATCTGTTTATATCCCTCTGTCTCCCTCTCCCCGTCTCTATCTGTTTATATTCCCCTGTCTCCCTCTCCCCGTCTCTATCTGTTTATATTTCCCTGTCTCCCTCTCCCCGTCTCTATCTGTTTATATTTCCCTGTCTCCCTCTCCCCGTCTCTATCTGTTTATATCCCCCTGTCTCCCTCTCCCCGTCTCTATCTGTTTATATCCCCCTGTCTCCCTCTCCCTGTCTCTATCTGTTTATATCCCCGTCTCCCTCTCCCTGTCTCTATCTGTTTATATCCCCCTGTCTCCCTCTCCCCATCTCTATCTGTTTATATCCCCCTGTCTCCCTCTCCCCGTGTCTATCTGTTTATATCCCCCTGTCCCCCTCTCCCCATCTCTATCTGTTTATATCCCCCTGTCTCCCTCTCCCTGTCTCTATCTGTTTATATCCCCCTGTCTCCCTCTCCCCGTCTCTATCTGTTTATATCCCCCTGTCTCCCTCTCCCCGTCTCTATCTGTTTATATCCCCCTGTCTCCCTCTCCCCGTCTCTATCTGTTTATATCCCCCTGTCTCCCTCTCCCTGTCTCTATCTGTTTATATCTCCCTGTCTCCCTCTCCCCGTCTCTATCTGTTTATATCCCCCTGTCTCCCTCTCCCTGTCTCTATCTGTTTATATCCCTCTGTCTCCCTCTCCCCGTCTGTATCTGTTTAAATCCCCCTGTCTCCCTCTCCCCATCTTTGTCTGTTTCTACCCACCAATATACATCTCTGTCTATCTCTATCCCTCTGCGCTTTTGTCTTCCTTTCTCTTTCCCTCCTATTCTCTGTGTTACACTGTCTTCCTTCCTTCATCCGTCCAGCCCTCTATCTTTGTCTCAGTCTCTCACACTCTCTGGACAGTTCGGTCCATCTATATATTCACCTCACGGTCTTTCTCTTTACATTCTGTGTCACTACCATTGTACCCCAGCATGTCTCTTTGTTTACCTCTTTACCTTTATCCCTGAGTCTCTCTCTCTCATTGTCTCTCTGTCTGTCTATCCCACTGTTTGTCTGTCTATCTGAGTCTCTATCTGTGTGTGGGTGTGAGTGTCTGTGTGTGTGAGTATGTCTCTCTCTCTCTCTCTCTGTCCGTCTCAATGTGTATCTGTCTCCATCTGAGGGTCTGTGTGCATGTGTGTATATATCTGTGTGTGCGCATGTGTATATATATTTGTGTGTGTGTGCACGCATGTGTGCGTGTATATATATATATATATATATATGTCTGTGTGTGTGAGTGTGTATATATGTCTCCCTCTGTCTGTGTGTGCGCGTGCGTGTGTATATATATATCTGTGTGTTTGTATATATGTATCTGTGTGTGTATATATCTGTATGTGTGTGTGTGTGTGTGTGTGTCTCTGTCTGTCTGTCTGTCCCTGTCTCTCTCCCACTCCCTATCTTGCTCACTATCCACGTACCTATCTCCCTTTATCCCTTTATCCGTCTCTCTCTCCACCTCCCTGTTTCTCCTTCTCTCGATCTGTGATTCTCTCGATAATCCTAACATTAATATAATTGAATAACCTCTCCCGTATTTCTCAAGGCCAGCTCTGTGTGGAAGGGGGAGGCAAATCCCAGCAGTGACCTGGGGCGATTGGAGGGGGTGGCGTTGTTGGGATCTGAGGACAGGCAGCTGATGGGCGTAGGTGGTGGGAGACAGGAATAAATCTGTTTGATGAGCTGAGCACTCCGCAAGTCAATAACCTTCACGTCGTGAGGGTTAGTTGGGGTGTAGGTTTGCTCGCTGAGCTGTAGGTTTGATATCCAGATGTTTTATTACCTGGCTCGGTGACATCATCAGTGGCGTCCTCCAAGTGAAGCGAAACTGTTATCTCCTGCTTTCTATTTATATCTTTCTCCTGGATGGGGTTCCTAGGGTTTGTGTTGATGTCATTTCCTGCTTGCTTTCCAAGGAGTTGATAGATGATATCTAGATCTATGTGTTTGTTTATGGTGTTGTGGTTGGAGTACCAGGCCTCTAGGAATTCTCTGGCATGTCTTTGCTCAGCCTGTCCCAGGATAGATGTGTTGTCCCAGTCAAAATGGTGGGTTTTTTTCATCCGTGTGTAGGGCTACAAGGGAGAAAGGGTCGTGTCTTTTTGTGGCTAGCTGGTGTTCGTGTATCCTGGTGGCTAACTTCTTCCTGTTTGTCCCACGTAGTGTTTGTGGCAGTGTTACTGTTAACCAGAAACTGGACCCACCACATAAACACAGTGGGTCCAAGAGCAGGTCAGAGGCTGGGAATCCTGCAGCAAATACCTCCCCTCCTGACTCCCCCCCCAAATCCTGTCCCACCATCGACAAGGCCCAAGGCAGGAGGGTGAGGGAATACTCCCCACTTGCCCCTGGATGGGGGCAGATCCAACAACACTCAAGAAGCACAACACCATCCAGGGACAGAGCAGCCCCCCGCTGGATTGGCCCCACACCCACAAATAATTCCTCCCTCCCCCCCACCGACCCTCAGTAACAGCAGTGTATACCATCCCCTCCCTCCCCACCGACCCTCAGTAACAGCAGTGTGTACCATCCCCTCCCTCCCCCCACCGACCCTCAGTAACAGCAGTGTGTACCATCCCCTCCCTCCCCCCACCGACCCTCAGTAACAGCAGTGTGTACCATCCCCTCCCTCCCCCCACCGACCCTCAGTAACAGCAGTGTGTACCATCCCCTCCCTCCCCCACCGACCCTCAGTAACAGCAGTGTGTACCATCCCCTCCCTCCCCCCACCGACCCTCAGTAACAGCAGTGTGTACCATCCCCTCCCTCCCCCCACCGACCCTCAGTAACAGCAGTGTGTACCATCCCCTCCCTCCCCCCACCGACCCTCAGTAACAGCAGTGTGTACCATCCCCTCCCTCCCCCCACCGACCCTCAGTAACAGCAGTGTGTACCATCCCCTCCCTCCCCCCACCGACCCTCAGTAACAGCAGTGTATACCATCCCCTCCCTCCCCCACCGACGCTCAGTAACAGCAGTGTGTACCATCCCCTCCCTCCCCCCACCGACCCTCAGTAACAGCAGTGTGTACCATCCCCTCCCTCCCCCCACCGACCCTCAGTAACAGCAGTGTGTACCATCTACAAGACCCACTGCAGAAACTCACCAAAGATCCTCAGGCAGCACCTTCCAAACCCACAGCCACTTCCATCTGGAAGGACAAGGGGCAGCAGATACATGGGGACACCCCCTTGCAAGGTCCCCTCTGAACCCCTCACCATCCCGACTTGGAAATATATCGGCCGTTCCTTCCTGGGTCCGAATCCTGGAATCCCTTCCCTCAGAGACATTGTGGGTCTACCCACAGCACATGGACTGCAAGAAGGCAGCTCACCCCCCACCTTCTCAAACCGGGGGAGGGGGCCGTCAGGGACATGGGGCGATAAATACTGGGCTCAGCCAGTGACCCCCATGTCCCAGGAGTTCCTGAAAATACAGGAAACGAACAGTGAGTTCCTGAGAGGGTAGTTAGAGACTCAGGAGAGGCACCTCCAATCGCAACAGCCACCAAGAGCTGGGAGATTTCGGGAGAGACGGAATGTGAAGGAGAGGAGCGTCCTTGGCAGATGTTGGAATGATCGAAGCTTATTTTTGTTTCTCCCTGTTTTCCAGTCAGCCAGGAAAGCAGTCAGATGTGTGTTGGTTGTTTGGAAATGCAGAACGATTTTAAGTGCACCAAGAAAGGGCGGATACGCTGTCAGGGGACGCAGACCAAGTGTGGAAGACTTCAACATTACCTCGCGGACAGTAGGTCACCGCTTCTGTCTCTCAACAACAATCGGCTGCATTTATCGAGCACCCATTACGAGGGAGGGAATTTTGCTAACAGTGAAGTGCCCTGGGGTGATTGAGGGGTGGGAACTGTAGGACCACAGAGATCTCTGAGGGATGTAGGGGCTGGAGGGGGTTACAGAGATAGGGAGGGGGTGTAGGGGCTGGAGGGGGGTTACAGAGATAGGGAGGGGGTGTAGGGGCTGGAGGGGGTCACAGAGATAGGGAGGGGGTGTAGGGGCTGGAGGGGGTTACAGCGATAGGGAGGGGGTGTAGGGGCTGGAGGGGGTTACAGAGATAGGGAGGGGTTGTAGGGGCTGGAGGGGGTTACAGAGATAGGGAGGGGGTGTTGTGGCTGGAGGGGGTTACAGAGATAGGGAGGGGGTGTAGAGACTGGAGGGGGTTACAGAGATAGGGAGGGGGGTGTAGGGGCTGGAGGGGGTTACAGAGATAGGGAGGGGGTGTAGGGGCTGGAGGGGGTTACAGGGATAGGGAGGGGGTGTAGGGGCTGGAGGGGGTTACAGAGATAGGGAGGGGGTGTAGTGGCTGGAGGGGGTTACAGAGATAGGGAGGGGATGTAGTGGCTGGAGGGGGTTACAGAGATAGGGAGGGGGTGTAGGGGCTGGAAGGGATTACAGAGATAGGGAGGGAGTGTAGGGGCTGGAGGGGGTTACAGAGATAGGGAGGTGGTGTAGGGGCTAGGGGGGTTACAGAGATAGGGAGGTGGTGTAGGGGCTGGAGGGAGTTACAGAGATAGGGAGGGGGTGTAGGGGCTGGAGGGGGTTACAGAGATAGGGAGGGGGTGAAGGGGCTAGGGGGGTTACAGAGATAGGGAGGTGGTGTAGGGGCTGGGGGGTTACAGAGATAGGGAGGTGGTGTAGGGGCTAGGGGGGTTACAGAGATAGGGAGGTGGTGTAGGGGCTGGAGGGAGTTACAGAGATAGGGAGGGGGTGTAGGGGCTGGAGGGGGGTTACAGAGATAGGGAGGGGGTGTAGGGGCTGGAGGGGGTTACAGAGATAGGGAGGGAGTGTAGCAGCTGGAGGGGGTTAGAGAGATAGGGAGGGGGTGTAGGGGCTGGAGGGGGTTTCAGAGATAGGGAGGGGGTGTAGGGGCTGGAGGGGGTTACAGAGATAGGGAGGGGGTGTAGGGGCTGGAGGGGGTTACAGAGATAGGGAGGGGGTGTAGGGACTGGAGGGAGTTACAGAGATAGGGAGGGGTGTAGGGACTGTAGGGGGTTACAGAGATAGGGAAGGGGTGTAGGGACTGGAGGGAGTTACAGAGATAGGGAGGGGGGTAGGGGCTGGAGGGGGTTACAGAGATAGGGAGGGGGGGTAGGGGCTGGAGGGGGTTACAGAGATAGGGAGGGGGTGTAGGGTCTGGAGGAGGTTACAGAGATAGGGAGGGGGTGTAGGGGCTGGAGGGGGTTACAGAGATAGGGAGGGGGTGTAGGGGCTGGAGGGGGTTACAGGGATAGGCAGGGGGTTACAGGGATGGGGTGGGTTTCATACATGGAGTGAATGAGGACAGCTTGAGGGCTCCCAGATCCATAAATCTGTCATCGGTCAGGAATGGAGCAGTTTCTTAATTGTCACAGTGGGTCACATCGCATCTCTCTGATGTAAATCATCTTGAATTTAAATCTGATTTCAATCCAAGCTGACCCGCTGACAGTGCGGCACTCCCTCAGCACTGACCCTCCGACAGTGCCCACTCCCTCAGCACTGACACTCCGACAGTGCGGCACTCCCTCAGCACTGACCTTCCCACAGTGCGGCACTCCCTCAGCACTGACCCTCCGACAGTGCGGCACTCCCTCAGCACTGACCCTCCGACAGTGCGGCACTCCCTCAGCACTGACCCTCCGACAGTGCGGCACTCCCTCAGCACTGACCCTCCGACAGTGCGGCACTCCCTCAGCACTGACCCTCCGACAGTGCCCACTCCCTCAGCACTGACCCTCCGACAGTGCCCACTCCCTCAGCACTGACCCTCTGACAGTGCTGCACTCCCTCGGCACTGACCCTCTGACAGTGCCCACTCCCTCAGCACTGACCCTCCGACAGTGCGGCGCTCCCTCAGCACTGACCCTCTGACAGTGCCCACTCCCTCAGCACTGACCCTCCGACAGTGTGGCGCTCCCTCAGCACTGACCCTCCGACAGTGCGGCACTCCCTCAGCACTGACCCTCCGACAGTGTGGTGCTCCCTCAGCACTGACCCTCCGACTGTGCGGTGCTCCCTCAGCACTGACCCTCCGACAGTGCGGCGCTCCCTCAGCACTGACCCTCTGGCAGTGCGGCACTCCCTCAGTACTGACCCTCCGACATTGTGGTGCTCCTTCAGCACTGACCCTCTGACAGTGCGGCACTCCCTCAGCACTGACCCTCCGACATTGCGGCGCTCCCTCAGCACTGACCCTCTGACAGTGTGGTGCTCCCTCAGCACTGACCCTCCGACAGTGTCCACTCCCTCAGCACTGACCCTCCGACAGTGCCCACTCCCTCAGCACTGACCCTCCGACAGTGCGGTGCTCCCTCAGCACTGACCCTTCAACAGTGCGGGAATCTCTCTTTAAGTACTTAGATTTGTTCCATTCCTGAGGGCCATATTCCCTCCCCCCACCACATTGAGCCGGGAGTGATGTGTTTGTGTAAATTGCAGTGTCATGAATTGACTCACCCATCAGCAGTCTCTTTTCGTGCTGGCTAAATTGTTGCTCCCCGTCTAAAAATGGTTTTCTTGTGTTTTTGTCCTGACGAGTGTGAACCGAAATACTTGCACTTGCCCTGCCATGATTATTATTTTTGCAATTCTGTCTCATCATCGTGTATGTACGAGGTGGTGGGTCTGAGGGTGATAAACTATTGCACCTATCTCAATCTGTTTGTCCCTCCTCCAGCCGGTCGCAATTTAACAATCGATTTCCAAGGATGTCTCTCTGACTCGATTTGTCACCTGAATTCAACGCAGATGATATTTGGAATGGAACTGCAGAAAAGCTTTGAGTGTTGTGATGACCGACTGTGCAATGGGAGTGCGAGAACAGAAATGGGAGCTCACTGCACTCTCTTACTGAGTTTGTATCTGCTCCTCAGCAGTCTCAACTGACCCTCTGTGATGTTCTAATGTGTACGTCGCTCCGTTTACCTGTAAATACCTCCCTTTATTTATCGGAATCTCCTTCTGTATTTATTGCGAATTCCTGTCGACTCTGATCATTTTGTTGGAAAGGGGGATCTGGGGACGTGAGTGGAAGGCTCTGCCCTGGACTGGGACGAAGTCGAACCCATCAACAATAAACTTGATCAATGGTTTTATCGCTTTTGTTTCTGACAGGTGTCTGCCTGTGCTGTGTCTCCGAACCCCAGGGCACCCCTCTCCCGGCCCCCTCTCCACACTCCCTCCCCTCCTCCCTCCCCCCACTCCACACTCCCTCCCCTCCACATCCCCTCCCCTCCACTCTCCCTTTTCCCTCTCCCTCCTCCCTCTCCCCCTCGCCACACCCCTTCCCCCCTCCACCCTTCCCCCTCGCCACACCCCTTCCCCCCTCGCCACACCCACACCCCCTCCCCTCCACACCCCTCGCCACACCCCCTCCCCTCCACACCCCTTCCCCCCCACACCCCTCGCCACACCCCCTCCCCCCCACACCCCTTCCCCTCCACACCCCTTCCCCCCCACACCCCTCGCCACACCCCCTCCCCTCCACACCCCTTCCCCCCCCCTCACCACACCCCCTCCCCCTCGCCACACCCCCTCCCCTCCACCCTTCCCCCTCACCACACCCCTTCCCCCTCTCCACACCCCCTCCCCCCCACCCTTCCCCCTCCCCTCAGACAGTCCACTCCACACTCTCGGTCAGTCCCCTCCAGACCCTAACCCCATTCCCTACACTGAACCGCATCTCGCCCACACTCTCGGACAGCGCACTCCAAACCGACACCACAGCAGGAGGCCATTCAGGGGCCTACTCCTGCTGCTATCCCCTTGTTTTGATGTTAAAAAGAAAGAGGCCATTGGAGAAGTTAATGCTTTTGTTTATTGATGTGGCTGTTGTTATTACATTGCAAACTGTTCCATGACTGTGTACCTTGTAAATATACAGGATATTAATGTCTATTAAAAATACTGCACTCTCACACACGTTTTGTTTCCAAAATGGATTGTCTTGTTCACAGAAGAAATACTTTCACAGTGAGACTTCCTCATTGTAGCACCCACCATGACTGGCCCCAATAAGAGACACTCGAATCACTGCCTCTCGACATCCCATCACTGAATCCCCCACTGTCTCCATCCTGGGGGTTACCATGGACCAGAAACCCAACTCGACCCACCCCACCACATAAACACAGCGGCTCCAAGAGCAGGTCAGAGGCTGGGAATCCTGCAGCGAGTAACTCCCCTCCTGACTCCCCCCCCAAAGCCTGTCCCACCATCGACAAGGCCCAAGGCAGGAGGGTGAGGGAATACTCCCCACTTGCCCCTGGGTGGGGGCAGCTCCAACAACACTCAAGAAGCTCGACACCATCCAGGGACAAAGCCGCCCCCGCTGGATTGGCCCCACACCCACAAACATCCCCTCCATCCCCCCACCGACGCTCAGTAACAGCAGTGTGTACCATCCCCTCCCTCCCTCCCCCCACCCTCAGTAACAGCAGTGTGTACCATCCCCTCCCTCCCCCCCCACCGATGCTCAGTAACAGAAGTGTGTACCATCCCCTCCCTCCCCCCCACCGACCCTCAGTAACAGCAGTGTGTACCATCCCCTCCCTCCCCCCACCGACCCTCAGTAACAGCAGTGTGTACCATCCCCTCCCTCCCCCCCCACCGATGCTCAGTAACAGCAGTGTGTACCATCCCCTCCCTCCCCCCACCGACCCTCAGTAACAGCAGTGTGTGCCATCCCCTCCCTCCCCCCACCGACCCTCAGTAACAGCAGTGTGTACCATCCCCTCCCTCCCCCCACCGACCCTCAGTAACAGCAGTGTGTACCATCCCCTCCCTCCCCCACCGACCCTCAGTAACTGCAGTGTGTACCATCCCCTCCCTCCCCCCACCGACCCTCAGTAACTGCAGTGTGTACCATCCCCTCCCTCCCCCACCGACCCTCAGTAACTGCAGTGTGTACCATCCCCTCCCTCCCCCCACCGACCCTCAGTAACTGCAGTGTGTACCGTCTACAAGACCCACTGCAGAAACTCACCAAAGACCCTCAGGCAGCACCTTCCAAACCCACGGCCATTTCAATCGAGGAGTATAAGGGGCAGCAGGTACATGGGAACATCATCCCCCCGCAAGTTCCCCTCCGAGCCCCTCACCATCCCGACTTGGAAATATATCGCCGCTGTCAGTGATAACCTGGATGTGAGAGGCTCTGCCCAGTATCCCGACCCACCTACAGAATCTGGATTCACCCAGATTAGCCCTGGGAACAGCAGGAGGGATCAAAGTGGACCATCTGGTCAAGTGTAACCGGCTGGAGGAGGAGGGGCCGAATGGCCTCCTGCTGTTCCTGTGTAACAGACTGGAGGAGGGGAAAGCTGAAAATGTGTTGCTGGAAAAGCACAGCAGGTCAGGCAGCATCCAAGGAGCAGGAGAATCGACGTTTTGGGCATAAGCCCTTCTTCAGGAATGAGGAGAGTGTGTCCAGCAGGCTAAGATAAAAGGTAGGGAGGAGGGACTTGGGGGAGGGGCGTTGGAAATGCGATAGGTGGAAGGAGGTTAAGGTGAGGGTGATAGACCGGAGAGGGGTTGGGGGCGGAGAGGTCAGGAAGAAGATTGTAGGTTAGGAAGGTGGTGCTGAGTTCGAGGGATTTGACTGAGACAAGGTGGGGGCAGGGGAAATGAGGAAACTGGAGAAATCTGAGTTCATCCCTTGTGGTTGGAGGGTTCCTAGGCGGAAGATGAGGCGCTCTTCTTCCAACCGTTGCTATGGTCTGGCGATGGAGGAATCCAAGGACCTGCATGTCCTTGCTGAAGTGGGAGGGGGAGTTGAAGTGTTGAGCTACGGGGTGGTTGAGTTGGTTGGTCCGGGTATCCCAGAGGTGTTCTCTGAAACGTTCCGCAAGTAGGCGGCCTGTCTCCCCAATATAGAGGAGGCTACATCGGGTGCAGCGGATGCAGTAAATGATGTGTGTGGAGGTGCAGGTGAATTTGTGACGGATATGGAAGGATCCCTTGGGGCCTTGGAGGGAAGTGAGGGGGGAGGTGTGGGTGCAAGTTTTGCATTTCTTGCGGTTGCAGAGGAAGGTACCGGGAGTGGAGGTTGGGTCGGTGGGGGGTGTGGACCTGACGAGGGAGTCACGGAGGGAGTGGTCTCTCCGGAACGCTGACAGGGGAGGGGAGGAAAATATATCCCTGGTGGTGGGGGTCTGTTTGAAGGTGGCGGAAATGACGGAGGATGATACGATGTATCTGGAGGTTGGTGGGGTGGTAGGTGAGGACCAGTGGGGTTCTGTCCTGGTGGTGATTGGAGGGGAGGGGCTCCAGGGCAGAGGAGCAGGAAGTAGAAGAGATGCGGTGGAGAGCATCGTCAATCACGTCTAGGGGGAAATTGCAGTCTTTGAAGAAGGAGGCCATCTGGGTTGTTCGGTATTGGAACTGGTCCTCCTGGGAGCAGATGCGGCAGAGACGAAGAATTGGGAATATGGGATGGTGTTTTTACAGGGGGCAGGGTGGGAGTAGGTGTGGTCTAGGTAGCTGTGGGAGTCGGTCGGTTTATAGTAAATGTCCGTGTTGATTCGGTCGCTCGAGATAGAAATGGAAAGGTCCAGGAAGGGGAGGGAGGGAGTCTGAGACGGTCCAGGTAAATTTGAGGTCGGGGTGGAAGGTGTTAGTAAAGTGGTGAACTGTTCAACCTCCTCATGGGAGCACGAGGCAGCGCCGATACAGTCATCGATGTAGCGGAGGAAAAGGTGGGGGGTGGTGCCAGTGTAGCTGCGGAAGATGGACTGTTCCACATATCCTATGAAGAGGTCGGCATAGCTGGGGCCCATGCGGGTGCCCATGGCTACTCCTTTGGTTTGGAGGAAGTGGGAGGATTGGAAAGAGAAGTTGTTCAGGGTGAGGACCAGTTCAGTCAGTCGAAGGACGGTGTCAGTGGAAGGGTACTGGTTGGTACGGTGGGAAAGGAAGAAGCAGAGAGCTTTGAGTCCTTCGTGATGGGGGATGGAGATGTACAGGGACTGGATGTTCATGGTGAAGACAAGGCGTTGGGGACTGGGGAAGCGAAAATCATGGAGGAGGTGGAGGGCGTGGGTGGTGTCCCGAACGTAGGTGGGGAGTTCTTGGACTAAGGGGGACAGGACTGTGTTGAGGTATGCAGAGATGAGTTTGGTGGGACAGGAGCAAGCTGAGACAATGGGTCGGCCGGGGCAGTCAGGTTTGTGGATTTTGGGCAGGAGGTAGAAACGGGTGGTGCGGGGTTGTGGGACTATGAGGTTGGAGGCGGTGGATGGGAGATCCCCTGAGGTGAGGAGGTTATTGTCTCAGCCTGCTCCTGCTGGACACACCCTCCTCATTCCTGAAGAAGGGCTGATGCCCGAAACGTCGATTCTCCTGCTCCTTGGATGCTGCCTGATCTGCTGCGCTTTTCCAGCAACACATTTTCAGCTCTGATCTCCAGCATCTGCAGTCCTCACTTTCTCCTGGAGGTGAGGAAAGTTTAATTGCTTCAATGAGCAGTCAGAATCCCAGGCTTGCTCTATGTGTCACCTCTTCCATTCTCTCTCAGTCGTTCACAATTGCACGCTGGGCGTCGGACAGTACGTCAGTCTAATACTCATTGTTTAAAAAACCCTGAGGAACGTGAGACAGGAGCACAACATCAGCCCCACACGGGCTTTCCCCATCTACCTCCTCCTCCCAGGAAACTTGCATCATTTGTTCCAAACGTGAACCCAGCGAGGGTTTCCTCCACATAGTGTCTGCTGTGTGACCACAACTAAAAATAACCAACCTCACTCTTAACGGAGTCACATAGTCTGACCCTCCACCCCCTCCCTATCACCGTCACCACCCCCTCCCTATCACTGTCACCACCCCCCACTATTGCTGTAACCCTCCTCCCTATCTCTGTAACCCCCTCCAGCCCCTACACCCCCTCCCTATCTCTGTAACCCCCACCAGCCCCTACACCCCCTCCCTATCTCTGTAACCCCCTCCAGCCCCTACACCCCCTCCCTATCTCTGTAACCCCCTCCAGCCCCTACACCCCCTCCCTATCTCTGTAACCCCCTCCAGCCCCTACACCCCCTCCCTATCTCTGTAACCCCCTCCAGCCCCTACACCCCCTCCCTATCTCTGTAACCCCCTCCAGCCCCTACACCCCCTCCCTATCTCTGTAACCCCCTCCAGCCCCTACATCCCCTCCCTATCTCTGTAACCCCCTCCACCCCCTCCCTATCTCTGTATCCCCCTCCAGCCCCTCCCTATCGCTGTAATCCCCCCCAGCCCCTACACCCCCTCCCTATCTCTGTAACCCCCCTCCAGTCCCTACACCCCCTCCCTATCTCTGTAACCCCCTCCAGTCCCTACACCCCCTCCCTATCTCTGTAACCCCCTCCAGCCCCTACATCCCCTCCCTATCTCTGTAACCCCCTCCAGCCCCTCCCTATCTCTGTAACCCCCTCCAGCCCCTCCCTATCTCTGTAACCCCCTCCAGCCCCTATACCCCCTCCCTATCTCTGTAACCCCCCCCAGCCCCTACACCCCCTCCCTATCTCTGTAACCCCCCTCCAGCCCCTACACCCCCTCCCTATCTCTGTAGCCCCCCTCCAGCCCCTACACCCCCTCCCTATCTCTGTAACCCCCCTCCAGCCCCTACACCCCCTCCCTATCTCTGTAGCCCCCTCCAGCCCCTACACCCCCTCCTATCTCTGTAACCCCCCCTCCAGCCCCTACACCCCCTCCCTATCTCTGTAACCCCCCTCCAGCCCCTACACCCCTCCCTATCTCTGTAGCCCCCTCCAGCCCCTACACCCCCTCCCTATCTCTGTAACCCCCCCTCCAGCCCCTACACTCCCTCCCTATCCCTGTAAACCCCTCCAGCCCCTACACCTCTCCCTATCTCTGTAACCCCCTCCAGCCCCTACACCCCCTCCCTATCTCTGCAACCCCCTCCAGCCCCTACACCCCCTCCCTATCTCTGTAACCCCCCCTCCAGCCCCTACCCTCCCTCCCTATCTCTAACCCCTTCCAGCTCCCTGAACCCTCCGGGATCTCTACATTCCTTTAGCCCGGACCTGTCATTTCTGGCCCCGATTCCCATCGCTCTGTGTCTGGACCTTCAGCCACCAGTTCCGAGCCCTCTGGAAATCCCTCCCTCCCCTACGCCTGTCTCTCCCCCTCCCTCCATTACAAAAATCCTTACAATTAACAGCTGTCTTCATATCTCTGCCTTACCCATTTTGACTTTCGCTTCAATTTTCTCTGATGTTCTCCGGTGTAGCCCCTTGGAGCCCATGTTGTAGGTGCCACATCAATGCAGGTAGTTGTTGATTCCCATATTGTCTGGTGGTTAACCCAGGGATGTCACAAGCCAGTGTACAGTGCTGCCTAGTGGAGAATGTTGGCTACTGCAGCTACAGAGAACTCCGTGACCATAGAGAATCAGCAGCAAGTCACCAGTGAGTTCGAACCTGGGAAGTCAAGGGGGGCTAAATTGCAGCTCAGAGCTGGCTCTTGCAAATGAAAGGGTTCCTGTCTCTGAAGATCATCTTCAAAAAAATTATCACGTCGCCCACACCACATTGAGTCTCGTTTTATTTCCGTTGGGGTCAGCGCTCAGGAGTATGCAAAAGCAAGACCCAACCAGAACAACCTTTACCCAGTTTCCCCCCCCACCCCATCAATCAGGCTTCCTGCATTGACTGAGACAAACCCAAAAGGATTCGTTTCCAAATCTACCCACCAGGGATGTCAATGTACAGTTCATTGGACGCGATCCCAATGGCTCCAAACCCCTTCCCATTCACTCCCACTCTACTACAATCCCAAAGGATCAAACCCCTTTCCCATTCACCCCCATTGGACACCATCCTATTGGATCCAAACCCCTTTCCTTTCACCCCCCATTGGACGCAATCCCAATGGTTCCAAACCCCTTCCCATTCATTCCCATTGGACGCAATCACAATGGATCAAACCCTTTCCCATTAATTCCCATTGGACTGAATCCCAATGGATAAAATCCCTTCCCATTCACCCCCGTTGGACGCAATCTCAACGGATCCAAACTCCTTTCCATTCATTCCCATTGGATGCAATCCTAACATATCAAACCCTCCCATTTTGCTCCCTTTGACACAATCCCAATGGATTAAATCCTTTCCCATTCATTCCCATTGGGCACAATCTAAATATTCGAAACCTCTTCCCATTCACTCCCATTCCACTACAATCCCAAAGGATCAAACCCCTTACCATTCACCCCCATTGAACGCAATTCCATTGAATCCACATCCCTTCCCATTCACTCCCATTGACACAATCCCAATGGATCCAAACCCCTTCCCATTCACTCTCACTCTAATATAATCCCAATGGATCAAACCCCTATTCATTCACTCCCATTTGCTGCGATCCCAATAGACCAAACTCCTTCCCATCGGACAGAGTCCCAGTAGACCCAAACCCCTTTCCCCATTCTCTCCCATTGGACACCATCCCAATGGATCAAACCTCTTCCCATTCACTCCCATTGGACAGATTCCCAATGGATTGAAACCCCTTTCCCGTTCACCCCAAAGTTTGAGCAAAACCCAACTCTAAACAGAGGAGTTTCCATGCAGAACAAACCCACTGTGCATGATGCTACCCTTCTCCACCTCACGGGATGTTCCCAATAAACCACAGACCACAATATCAGGCAGAGCTGATATATTATAACAGACATGAGGAAAGGAGAAATCTTGACAAAGGGACAACGACAAAGTCCTTCTCACTCCCACCGCGGGCAAGTGAGCAGCCCAGTGCAGAGGTAGCTGGAACCTGAACCCCATTGCCCATCTCGTAACCCCCTTCGACGCTCTGGATATCCTACAGGGGGCAGTGAACGCTCCAGGAAAGGTCCAGTGACCCTCCAATCAGGTTCACTGACAGTCTGCCTGGCTTCCAATTGGCTGGGAGGATGCTGGACCCAATAGAAGGAGGCACCCAAACAACATGGCGGCATGGCTGAGTCCTTCAGCCAATGAGAGTCCCTGGTGGGTACAAAGATGCACAGGGGGCAGTGCCAACGGGGCACTCATGAGAAACAGGCACGTGGGTAATGGACACCAATGGGTAGAGAGAGTGCAAAACTGTTCATAATCAATCGTGTCACCGAAAAAACAGAGAGGGGAAAGCAACCCATTCTTTCAGTTGGCCCTTCCACACCAACAACCAATCCTTCCCACAACTCCTGCCAAGGGCCAAGCCTCTGGAATGTGAGGGCAGAGGTGGGACTCCATTACTGTACCTGTCAAAGAACCAACTCCAGTGCCGGGTTTTTGCAAAAGGCCACTGGGAGGCTGAGTGGGGATTGGCCGTTTGCAGTGCCCCATGGGAAGTCCCAGTGGATCAGGGTGTGGCCCGGGGAGAGCCACTGTCTCAGCAAACACAGTTATCGATTGACAAGGGGATAGTGCCAACTCTCAGGACAGGGACAGCACGGGGTTAGATACAGAGTAAAGCTTTCTCTACACTGTCTCCCATCAAACACTCTCAGGACAGGGACAGCACGGGGTTAGATACAGAGTAAAGCTTTCTCTACACTGTCTCCCATCAAACACTACAGGACAGGGACAGCCCGGGGTTAGATACAGAGTAAAGCTTTCTCTACACTGTCTCCCATCAAACACTCCCAGGGACAGGGACATTACGGGGTTAGATACAGAGTAAAGCTCCCTCTACACTGTCCCCCATCAAACACTCCCAGGACAGGGACAGCACAGGGTTAGATACAGAGTAAAGCTTTCTCTACACTGTCCCCCCATCAAACACTCCCAGGACAGGGACAGCACGGGGTTAGATACAGAGTAAAGCTTTCTCTACACTGTCCCCCCATCAAACACTCCCAGGACAGGGACAGCACGGGGTTAGATACAGAGTAAAGCTTTCTCTACACTGTCCCCCCATCAAACACTCCCAGGACAGGGACAGCACGGGGTTAGATACAGAGTAAAGCTCCCTCTACAATGTCCCCCATCAAACCCTCCCAGGACAGGGACAGCACGGGGTTAGATACAGAGTAAAGCTCCCTCTACACTGTCCCCATCAAACACTCCCAGGACAGGGACAGCACGGGGTTAGATACAGAGTAAAGCTCTCTCTACACTGTCCCCCCATCAAACCCTCCCAGGACAGGGACAGCACAGGGTTAAATACAGAGTAAAGCTCCCTCTACACTGTCCCCCATCAAACACTCCCAGGACAGGGACAGCACGGGGTTAGATACAGAGTAAAGCTCCCTCTACACTGTCCCCCATTAAACCCTCCCAGGACAGGGACAGCACGGGGTTAGATACAGAGTAAAGCTCCCTCTACACTGTCCCCCATCAAACCCTCCCAGGACAGGGACAGCACGGGGTTAAATACAGAGTAAAGCTCCCTCTACACTGTCCCCCATCAAACACTCCCAGGACAGGGACAGCTCGGGGTTAGATACAGAGTAAAGCTTTCTCTACACTGTCCCCCCATCAAACACTCCCAGGACTGGGACAGCACGGGGTTAGATACAGAGTAAAGCTTTCTCTTCACTGTCCCCCCATCAAACACTCCCAGGACAGGGACAGCACGGGGTTAGATACAGAGTAAAGCTCCCTCTACAATGTCCCCCATCAAACCCTCCCAGGACAGGGACAGCACGGGGTTAGATACAGAGTAAAGCTCCCTCTACACTGTCCCCCATCAAACCCTCCCAGGACAGGGACAGCACGGGGTTAGATACAGAGTAAAGCTCCCTCTACACTGTCCCCCATCAAACCCTCCCAGGACAGGGACAGCACAGGGTTAAATACAGAGTAAAGCTCCCTCTACACTGTCCCCCATCAAACACTCCCAGGACAGGGACAGCTCGGGGTTAGATACAGAGTAAAGCTCCCTTTACACTGTCCTGGGACAGGTATGGATTGTCGTAATTCTGAGAGAGTTCCCGAGCATCTGTTCCAAACACAAGAATCCCTTGGGCCAACTCTGTTCGTCCCCCAGTCCCACCAAGATGTGAAGACTCCTGTATTCACTTTCCCTGTCAGACTCAGTAGGAACAGCTGTCAGTAAAAACCTTCCTCAACAAAAGAAAATTCACAGTCAAACTCAAGATAACTTTGTCCCATCAAATCTCAGAACTCCTTCTCGGAAGGTTTGCTAAGTGCCCAGGAATGCGCTGACCACAGATTCTTTGCCAACCACGGGAACTTGTGGGACTAATTTATGATCCCTCCGCCCCACGCCTCACCACAGGCGATCCTCTCACTCTCAGCTTGAGCTTTGTAGCTGCCATCTTGAGTGTAATCGTGCCTGACGACCACCATCTTGAGTGTACTAGCTTCAGACACCTACCACCTTGAGTGTACCACTGCCAAATTCCTGCCATCTTGAATTTCCCAGTGACAGATCCCCATGTGTGTACCAGTGGTAAATGCCCACGATCCTGAGTGAACATACCAGTGCCAGATCCCCACCATCTTGCCTGTGCTAGTGCCAAGTGCCCACTGTCTTCAGTGTACCAATGCCAAATGCCCACCATCTTGCATGTACCTGTGCCAAATTATAGCAGCACAGAAGCCTCTAGCTTGACTTTATTGCCTTTTAAATCTGTGTTAGTAACTCTCTGGCCACCATCTTGAGTGTGACGATTCTAACGCCAGCCCAAATGTTCCTGAAGCAGCCATCTTGAGTGTACCAGCACCCAACTCCCATGGAGAACAGTGTGTGTGTCTGAGGAGCGTTCCTCTTGAACCTCACGGAGCATCGAAACAGGCCCGTATTCCGACTTACAAGACATTCCCCCGTCCCTGCCCACTGCCAGGTCCAAATCGATGAACTCGAGCTTCAAAAGGTACGTATCGAGTTCAGAAAGAAAGGAGGAAGCAAAGGAAGCCGACTCCCTGCGGGTTAGCTCCTGAACCCAGGATGTGCTGAGGAATGTACCAAGAGGGGACTGTGAGGGGGGGGGGGGGGGAGGCGTTTTCGGCCCAAAGGTCAGTCTCTTGCTGTTGGCGGGATCTTCAGAACTGAACATTGCCCTCCACAGCGGTGAGGATAACCTCCATCCAGATCCTCAGGGTGACATCTGTCGGAGCGACCATATAGAAGAGTCTATCGTAGGTCTTCAGGCAGAAGGTGAGGGGTGGGTTTGGACTCTGGGGGAGAAAGAGAGAGAAGGAAAAACAAGGATGGTTAAATGAGGCCGAAATGGTGTTTTCAGACCTTGAAGAACCAAGCGATAAGTGTGTGTGTGGAAAAGGGATTCAGAAATTGGATTCCGCCACACCGCACCCCGTCCCTCGACTCTCCCTCCATTCGAAGAGGCCATTTGGCCCACAGAGTTAATGCTCGCTCACTACGTATCCAACTTTTCTGGTCTCATCGCCCAATTATTCCCCCTTTCCCTGCACCTTCCGGGTCTCTGGAAAATCCATCCGCATTTGTAATTTATATAAATGATTTGGTTTGGAAAATTAGATCACATAGAATACAGGGAGAACTAGCCATTTGGATACAGAACTGGCTCAAAGGTAGAAGACAGAGAGTGGTGGTGGAGGGTTGTTTTTCAGACTGGAGGCCTGTGACCAGTGGAGTGCCACAAGGATCGGCGCTGGGCCCTCTACTTTTTGTAATTTACGTAAATGATTTGGATGTGAATAGAGGAGGTTATGGTTACAGGTAAGTTTGCAGATGGGACCAAAATTGGAGGTGTCGTGGACAGCGAAGAGGGTTACCTCAGATTACAACAGGATCTTGATCAGATGGGCCAATGGGCTGAGAAGTGGCAGATGGAGTTTAATTCAGATAAATGTGAGGTGCTGCATTTTGGGAAAGCAAATCTTAGCAGGACTTATACACTTAATGGTAAGGTCCTAGGGAATGTTGCTGAACAAAGAGACCTTGGAGTGCAGGTTCATAGCTCCTTGAAAGTGGAGTCGCAGGTAGATAGGATAGTGAAGAAGGCGTTTGGTATGCTTTCCTTTATTGGTCAGAGTATTGAGTACAGGAGTTGGGAGGTCATGTTGCGGCTGTACAGGACATTGGTTAGGCCACTGTTAGAATATTGCATGCAATTCTGGTCTCCTTCCTATTGGAAAGATGTTGTGAAACTTGAAAGGGTTCAGAAAAGATTTACAAGGATGTTGCCAGGGTTGGAGGATCTGAGCTACAGGGAGAGGCTGAACAGACTGGGGCTGTTTTCCCTGGAGCGTCGGAGGCTGAGGGGTGACCTTATAGAGGTTTACAAAATCATGAGGGACATGGATAGGATAAATAGACAAAGTCTTTTCCCTGGGGTCGGGGAGTCCAGAACTAGAGGGGCATAGGTTTAGGGTGAGAGGGGAAAGATATAAAAGGGACCTAAAGGGGCAACTTTTTCACCCAGAGGGTGGTACGTGTATGGAATGAGCTGCCAGAGGATGTGGTGGAGGCTGGTACAATTATAGCATTTAAGAGGCGTTTGGATGGGTATATGAATAGGAAGGGTTTGGAGGGATATGGGCCAAGTGCTGGCAGGTGGGACTAGATTGGGTTGGGATATCTGGGTCAGCATGGATGGGTTGGACCGAAGGGTCTGTTTCCGTGCTGTACATCTCTATGACAAGTTGGGCCCATGAGATGAGGGACCAAAGCAGGAAATCACACACCTTGGAGGCTCTCCGTAAATGGTCAAAATATATCTCCTCGAGCGCCTGGAAGTAAATGACTCCTTTAAGCTTTGTCTCCTCTTTGTCTACAGACAGAACAGGAACACATTCAGTGAGAAAGCACCCCCAAACATCCCCTCCCTCCCACCCACCGACGCTCAGTAACAGCAGTGTGTACCATCCCCTCCCTCCACCCAGCGACCCTCAGTAACAGCAGTGTGTACCATCCCCTCCCTCCCCCCACCGACGCTCAGTAACAGCAGTGTGTACCATCCCCTTCCTCCACCCAGCGACCCTCAGTAACTGCAGTGTGTACCATCCCCTCCCTCCCTCCCCCACCGACGCTCAGTAACAGCAGTGTGTACCATCCCCTCCCTCCCCCCACCGACCCTCAGTAACAGCACTGTGTACCATCCCCTCCCCCCCCCACCGACCCTCAGTAACAGCACTGTGTACCATCCCCCCTCTCCCCCCACCGACGCTCAGTAACAGCAGTGTGTACCATCCCCTCCCCCCCCCCACCGACCCTCAGTAACAGCAGTGTGTACCATCCCCTCCCTCCCCCCACCGACCCCCAGTAACAGCAGTGTGTACCATCCCCTCCCTCCCCCACCGACCCTCAGTAACAGCAGTGTGTACCATCCCCTCACTCCCCCCACCGACCCTCAGTAACAGCAGTGTGTACCATCCCCTCCCTCCCCCCACCGACCCTCAGTAAGAGCAGTGTGTACCTTCCCCTCCCTCCCCCCACCGACCCTCAGTAACAGCAGTGTGTACCATCCCCTCCCTCCCCCCACCGACCCTCAGTAACAGCAGTGTGTACCATCCCCTCCCCCCCACCGACCCTCAGTAACAGCAGTGTGTACCATCCCCTCCCTCCCCCCACCGACCCTCAGTAACAGCAGTGTGTACCATCCCCTCCCTCCCCCCACCGACCCTCAGTAACAGCAGTGTGTACCATCCCCTCCCTCCCCCCACCGACCCTCAGTAACAGCAGTGTGTACCATCCCCTCCCCCCCACCGACCCTCAGTAACAGCAGTGTGTACCATCCCACCCTCCCCCCACTGACCCTCAGTAACAGCAGTGTGTACCATCCCCTCCCTCCCCCCACTGACCCTCAGTAACAGCAGTGTGTACCATCCCCTCCCTCCCCACCGACGCTCAGTAACAGCAGTGTGTACCATCCCCTCCCTCCCTCCCCCCACCGACCCTCAGTAACAGCAGTGTGTACCATCCCCTCCCTCCCCCCACCGACCCTCAGTAACAGCAGTGTGTACCATCTACAAGACCCACTGCAGAAACTCACCAAAGACCCTCAGGCAGCACCTTCCAAACCCACGGCCACTTCCATCTAGAAGGACAAGGGGCAGCAGGGACATGGAACACCCCCTTGCAAGTTCCCCTCTGAGCCCCTCACCCTCCTGAGTTGGAAATACATTGGCCATTTCCACTCTGTCACTGACCCTCCATCATCAAAACAAATATTAATGGAATCCCTACAGTGAGGAAACAGGCCATTCGGCCCAACAAGTCCACACTGACTCTCCAAAGAGTATCCAACCCAGACCCATTCCCCTACCCTATCGCTCAAAATTTGCCTCTGACTAATGCAGCTAACCTACACACCCCTGGGCACTATGGGACAATTTAGCATGGCCAATCCACCCTAACCTGCACATCCCTGGACACTATGGGACAATTTAGCATGGCCAATCCACTCTAACCTGCACATCCCTAGGCACTATGGGACAATTTAGCATGGCCAATCCACCCTAATCTACACATCCCTGGACACTATGGGACAATTTAGCATGGCCAATCCACTCTAACCTGCACATCCCTAGGCACTATGGGACAATTTAGCATGGCCAATCCACCCTAACCTGCACATCCCTGAGCACTATGGGACAATTTAGCATGGCCAATCCACCCTAACCTGCACATCCCTGGGCACTATGGGACAATTTAGCATGGCCAATCCACCCTAACCTGCACATCCCTAGGCACTATGGGACAATTTAGCATGGCCAATCCACCCTAACCTGCACATCCCTGGGCACTATGGGACAATTTAGCATGGCCAATCCACCCTAACCTACACATCCCTGGGCACTATGGGACAATTTAGCATGGCCAATCCACCCTAACCTACACATCCCTGGGCACTATGGGACAATTTAGCATGGCCAATCCACTCTAACCTGCACATCCCTAGGCACTATGGGACAATTTAGCATGGCCAATCCACCCTAATCTACACATCCCTGGACACTATGGGACAATTTAGCATGGCCAATCCACTCTAACCTGCACATCCCTAGGCACTATGGGACAATTTAGCATGGCCAATCCACCCTAACCTACACATCCCTGGGCACTATGGGACAATTTAGCATGGCCAATCCACCCTAACCTGCACATCCCTGGGCACTATGGGACAATTTAGCATGGCCAATCCACCCTAACCTACACACCCCTGGGCACTATGGGACAATTTAGCATGGCCAATCCACCCTAACTTGTGCATCTTTGGATTGTGGGAGGAAACCGGAGCACCCGGAGGAAACCCACGCATACTCAGGGAGAATGTACAAACTCCACACAGACAGTTGCCCGAGGGTGGAATCGAACCCGGATCCATGGCGCAGTGAGGCAGCAGTGCTAATCACTGGACCACTGTGCCACCGCAATACAGAACCCAATGTCTGTCGGAGGGTCAGTGCTGAGGGAGCGCCGCACTGTCGGAGGGTCAGTGCTGAGGGAGCGCCGCACTCGGAGGGTCAGTGCTGAGGGAGTGGGCACTGTCGGAGGGTCAGTGCTGAGGGAGCGCCGCACTGTCGGAGGGTCAGTGCTGAGGGAGTGCCGCACTGTCGGAGGGTCAGTGCTGAGGGAGTGCCGCACTGTCAGAGGGTCAGTGCTGAGGGAGTGCCGCACTGTCGGAGGGTCAGTGCTGAGGGAGTGGGCACTGTTGGACGGTCAGTGCTGAGGGAGTGCCGCACTGTCGGAGGGTCAGTGCTGAGGGAGCGCCGCACTGTCGGAGGGTCAGTTTTGAGGGAGGGCCAAAGGGAGGAGAGTTACCTGTAAAATATGCTAACCACCTCCTGTCAGTGTCGAAGACGAACCACCTCTTCTTCCATGTTTTGATGCGGCCTCCCATCTTGGTGAGGTATCCTCGGCAACTCTTGGCCGTCAGCGTGAGGTGTCGGCATCCCTCCACCGCATGACCACAGGCCTCCACATGGGCGCGAAGGTCAAAGGTCGGCAGGGCAATCGGTGCTCGGTCAATATCGGGGGCCCTCTGTTTCCCCAGACACAGAGAGAGAGAGAGAGAGAGAGAGAGAGAGAGAGAGAGAGAGAGAGAGAAACATGGTGAGGAACAAGATGGCTGCCGTGCATTACCAAGGCGACAAATCCCTTGGTGGGGGTGGGGGTGGGGGTGGGGGGAGGGGGAAGGGTGGGGGGAGTACAATCCACAGTCCCACCAGATCTTTGTTCCTGTCCTGATTGTATCCTGAACCCCACCTCCCTGTGTCTTCCCCACCCTCCCTCATCCTCCAAACACAGCCCCAACTCCCCTCATAGTTACAAATCTCACCTGCCCCACCCCCTGCTCTAGGTGGGGCTACAGGGGGTTACAGAGATAGGGAGGGGGTGTAGGGGCTGGAGGGGGTTACAGAGATAGGGAGGGGGTGTAGGGGCGGGAGGGGGTTACAGGGATAGGGAGGGGGTGTAGGGGCTGGAGGGGGTTACAGAGATAGGGAGGGGGTGTAGGGGCTGGAGGGGGTTACAGAGATAGGGAGGGGGTGTAGGGGCTGGAGGAGGTTACAGAGATAGGGAGGGGGTTACAGAGATAGGGAGGGGGTGTAGGGGCTGGAGGGGGTTACAGAGATAGGGAGGGGGTGTGGAAGTGTGGGAGATGACGGTGGGGACAGTGCGGTGAGTGACTGTCAGGCTGCAAGTGTTGAGGGTAGGTCCCCCCGGTGCTGAGTAACGTACGTCAGACAGAGGTGTCCCCACTGGGGTCAGTGTGTGCACAAGGCGTGGGTCTGCCTCAGGGTTCTTCACCTGCTCCCTCCTCTGGGCGTCCTGCAGTGGGGAGGGGGGGGGGGACAGAAACACATCATCAATCCAGCCTCCCAGTACTCCAACCTCGACAGCAACCCTGTGTTTCAATAGCTCCAGGAACATCGGCTCATTTATGGGTGCCTGGGCTGTCAGAAGCTCGGAATTCATATATCGCCCTCCCCGTCCCTACTTACCTTGAGAAGGTGGGGGTGAGCTGCCTTCTTGAACCGCTGCAGTCCACCTGCTCTGGGTAGACCCACAATGCCTCTGAGGTAGAGGGGCTGATGGGTCTCAGGTCAGACTCACCAGCCTCTCCGATGTCCAAAGAGACCACCCTCTACAAAGCTCTAGAGCCCGTCGCGTCCTCAGGACCCCGGAGAGAGGAGGAGAGGGCGTTTCCTGTCACGCGGTTCCCTGGGCCGACTGTCAAAGCCGTTTGGCAGAACGTCTCATCGCCGGAACTTCCCAACAAGCACCAAGACGTGGCCTCACCAGGGGTGGGAAGGGCACCGCCAGTGAGCTCCTTCATGCACACCCGGTCGGTCTGTGCCACCACACGCGGCCCTCGAAGCTGCTGTGGGCGGGTAGAGTCTGTCACGCATCTCCTTCTGGAATGTGCCTTCACTAAGGAAGTCTGCAGAGAGAGAGAGACGCAGTGGTGCACGTTGATGTCTTGCCTGTGCTCTCCGGCCTGTTCCCCAGGATGCACCCCTCGACACACACCGACTGGGCCTGGAGGACCGTCAAACTCAGTGAGAGACTCCCTTTGGCCTGCCAGCACCTTGTTGATCTTCCAGCTGAAGGAGTTGACCCCGACTGAGTGTTGCAGACTGGCACATTCCAAGATCCAGGCCTACGTGCTGAGGGACGCGCTGAAGCTCGGGGGCAGCTGCTGCCAAGGGGAAGGACTGAGGTTTTTTAAACGATGGGCAGTCCTCAGATGCCCACCGTCCCAAAAACCTCTAAATATTTTTCCCTGCACGAGTCAGAAATACCTTTTCCTTTTTGGAATTGCACACAGTCTCTGTGGGACGTCAGATTTCAATATCAGAGTTATATACACTTCCCCACTTTGCAGATTGGATCCAGAGTCTTTTGTACATATTAACGGACACTTTTTTAAATTTAAAACAAAAGGGTATTGGTGCAATTGGAAAATAATCAAGACAAAGATAGACAATAGGTGCAGGAGGAGGCCAATCGGCCCTTCGAGCCTGCACCACCATTCATTATGATCATGGCGGACCATCCACAATCAGTATCCTGTTCCGGCCTTATCCCCATAACCCCTAATTCCACTAACTTTAAGAGCTCCATCCAGCTCTGAAACTGCTCCAGGATGAAAGCTGCTTAACTTTTACAGAGGGAGGCAGTTCCAGGACTGATACAGAGACACCCCTCCCTATCTCTGTAACCCCCTCCAGCCCCTACACCCCCTCCCTATCTCTGTAAACCCCCTCCAGCCCCTACACCCCCCTCCCTATCTCTGTAACCCCCTCCAGCCCCTACACCCCCTCCCTATCTCTGTAACCCCCTCCAGCCCCTACACCCCCCTCCCTATCTCTGTAACCCCCTCCAGCCCCTACACCCCCCTCCCTATCTCTGTAACCCCCTCCAGCCCCTACACCCCCTCCCTATCTCTGTAACCCCCTCCAGCCCCTACACCCCCTCCCTATCTCTGTAACCCCCTCCAGCCCCTACACCCCCCTCCCTATCTCTGTAACCCCCTCCAGCCCCTACACCCCCCTCCCTATCTCTGTAACCCCCTCCAGCCCCTACACCCCCCTCCCTATCTCTGTAACCCCCTCCAGTCCCCTCCCTATCTCTGTAACCCCCTCCAGCCCCTACACCCCCTCCCTATCTCTGTAACCCCCTCCAGCCCCTACACCCCCTCCCTATCTCTGTAACCCCCTCCAGCCCCTACACCCCCCTCCCTATCTCTGTAACCCCCTCCAGCCCCTACACCCCCCTCCCTATCTCTGTAACCCCCTCCAGCCCCTACACCCCCCTCCCTATCTCTGTAACCCCCTCTAGCCCCCACACCCCTCCTGATCTGTGTAACCTCCTTCCACCGCTATTCACCCTCACCATCTTTGAGCTCCTCCAATCCCAGTCTCTCAGAACCACCCCCCCCATGATTCCCATCGTTCCGTCACTGGGGGGCAGTGCTGTAGCTGTCCAGGTTCACAAGTTCGCTCTCTCATCCCTCCCACAATCTCCGTGCCCCCTTCCATCTGCTGCTATCAGATGGTTTCTACGCACGGAGTAATCTTGTCACCATCTGTTCTGTGAAGTGCCCAGCGCCATGTCATTGTATTCAAGGTGCTACATAATCAACAGTTGTTGTTGCAATGGGAGATCAGCCTTTGCCTGCAACTCACTGCTACCATCTGCTGTCCAGAGGCTGATATTGCAGATGGGGAAAAGCCCCCCCAGTAATTCCTTCCTTCACCACCAGGAGAAGGCTGAATGGCCTCTTCAAAACTGTAACACAGGGACAGCAGGAGGCCATTCAGCCCCCCCACTCCAGCCTGTTACACGGGAACAGCAGGAGGCCATTCAGCTCCCCCTAACCTCCAAGTCTGTTACACAGAAACAGCAGGAGGCCATTCTGCCCCCTTACCCGACACTGTTACACAGAAACTGGAGATGGCCATTTTGGAGGTAAACTCGAATGTTTGCCTCTGTTCTGGACTTGGGCAATTATGGAGGGAGGGTGGTAGGTAGTCTTTCAGATTATTGTTGGGGCAAACGGCCTGCATTTACGTGGCACCCTTTCTCCTCCTTGTCTTTAGGAACTGGAGCCGGGTTTCTGGGACGGGTAATCTAACGCAAAGGGTGACGTACAGCAAGATCCCACAAGCAAGCAGTGCGAGCACAGCGCCCCGGTGAACTTTCACCCCTGGGGTCAGGGCAGGGGTAATCGCTTGCCTGCCGTACATATCTCCCCAGAACAATCTCACGTGTGAGCGAGCTTGGAATCCCAGCCCTTCCTGGGATAACAGGGTCGCAATCGATGGCGGGGTGACGGACAGTGCAATACTTAACTTGGCCTGCAGGAGGCGCTCCTTCTCGGCCAGGGCAGCCCTCAGCTTGTTCTCCATTTCCATCAGGGACTGGAGGGAGTAGCCATTACTGCGGGAGCAAACGACAAACAGTGCCAGGCATTATACACTGAGGCGACATCCGGGAGACTGGCCATTTGACCCCTCTGTGCCATGTCGGCCCCTCACGCCTCTCTCAAAATATGGAGACTGGAACTGTGCACGGTGCTCCGAGTGTGGGTCTGACTGAGGGATATGGGGACTGGAACTATGCACAGTGCTCCGAGTGTGGGTCAGACTGAGGGATACAGAGACTGGAACTTTGCACAGTGCTCCGAGTGTGGGTCTGACTGAGGGATACAGAGACTGGAACTGTGCACAGTGCTCCGAGTGTGGGTCTGACTGAGGGATATGGAGACTGGAACTGTGCACGGTGCTCCGGGTGTGGGTCTGACTGAGGGATACAGAGACTGGAACTGTGCACGGTGCTCCGAGTGTGGGTCTAACTGAGGGATACAGAGACTGGAACTGTGCACGGTGCTCCGGGTGTGGGTCTGACTGAGGGATACAGAGACTGGAACTGTGCACAGTGCTCCGAGTGTCGGTCTGACTGAGGGATACGGAGACTGGAACTGTGCACGGTGCTCCGAGTGTGGGTCTAACTGAGGGATACAGAGACTGGAACTGTGAACAGTGCTCCGAGTGTGGGTCAGTCTGAGGGATACGGAGACTGGAACAGTGCACAGTGCTCCGAGTGTGGGTCTAACTGAGGGATACGGAGACTGGAACTGTGCACAGTGCTCAGAGTGTGGGTCTAACTGAGGGATACGGAGACTGGAACTGTGCACAGTGCTCCGAGTGTGGGTCTAACTGAGGGATACGGAGACTGGAACTGTGCACAGTGCTCCGAGTGTGGGTCTGACTGTGGGATACGGAGACTGGAACTGTGCACAGTGCTCCGTGTGTGGGTCTAACTGAGGGATACGGAGACTGGAACTGTGCACAGTGCTCCGAGTGTGGGTCTGACTGAGGGGTACAGAGACTGGAACTGTGCACAGTGCTCCGAGTGTTGGTCTAACTGAGGGATACGGAGACTGGAACTGTGACAGATGGTTACCTTTGAGGCCTTACCTGCGGAGACTGGTGCTCCGGGACACTTTGACACTCGGCTCAGTCTGGGGTTTCCGGAGTTCAGGAAGATGTTCAGAGAGACGGGTTCCTCGCGGAGGGGTGGAGACGGGCAGCTTTTCCTGTTGGAAACTCCGACTCCGATGCAGGGTGACCAGAGAGAGGAGTTCCATGGAGGCACGGCTGGGAGCTGGAGAACACATGACAGAGACGAGAGAAATGGGAAAAATCATTCCTATTTATTGGAACGCGATCCGGGACACCACAACGTACAGTGATACACCCGAACCCTGTGGCCGAGAACCAGGGACAATAGCTAATTCCCGACGTCAGAGGGGATATTGTGTAAGAAATGTCTGAGGTAGGAGAGAAGGGGAGGGGGAGGCGAAGAGAGAGAGAGAGAGAGAGAGAGAGAGAGAGAGAGCGAGAGGGAGAGAGAGCGAGAGAAAGAGCGAGAGAGAGAGCGAGAGAGAGAGCGAGAGAGAGAGAGAGAGAGAGAGAGAGAGAGAGAGCGAGAGAGAGAGCGAGAGGGAGAGAGAGGGAGAGAAAGAGCGAGAGAGAGAGCGAGAGAGAGCGAGAGAGAGAGAGAGAGAGAGAGCGAGAGAGAGAGCGAGAGGGGCAGGAAAAGACCAGGGAGGATGAGGGGGAGTGAGGGACGGGGGAAGGGAGAAGAACGAGGGAAGGGAGAGGGAAAGAATGGGGAAGGGTGGGGAGGAGATTGGGGGGAGGTTTAGAGAGGAATTCCAGAGATAAGAGACACGGGACAGGGACAGCTCGGGGTTAGATACACAGAGTAAAGCTCCCTCTACACTGTCCCCCCATCAAACACTCCCAGGACAGGGACAGCGCAGGGTTAGATACACAGAGTAAAGCTCCCTCTACACTGTCCCCCATCAAACACTCCCAGGACAGGGACAGCACAGGGTTAGATACAGAGTAAAGCTCTCTCTACACTGTCCCCCATCAAACACTCCCAGGACAGGGACAGCACGGGGTTAGATACAGAGTAAAGCTCCCTCTACACTGTCCCCCATCATACCCTCCCAGGACAGTGACAGCATGGGATTAGATACAGAGTAAAGCTCCCTCTACACTGTTCCCCAGGACAGGATGCAGTTCCCTCTCAGTCCCAGGGATTTTCTCACTATTCCTGCACCAACACATCCACCTCTACCCCCTGACACAAACGGTCCCATCCCACCCCAACAGCCCTCAGCCCTCACCTTCCTCATGGAGGGAGACAGGTCGCTCCTGATCCCAGCCTCCGTGGCTATTCCGTCGTCTCTGGGAGAGAGATCCCGAGCTGTTCCTGAAGTTCGCCGGTTCCTGGGGAGGGAGAGAGAGGGGGTACAATGATACAGACAATCGGTGGTGACGGGAACAGCCAGTGTGTGTGTGTGTGAGTGAAGGGGATGGGGTCGGTGTGTGTGTGTGAAGGGGATGGGGTCGGTGTGTGACTGTGTGAAGGGGATGGGGTCGGTGTGTGTGAGTGAAGGGGATGGGGTCGGTGTGTGTGTGAGTGAAGGGGATGGGGTCGGTGTGTGTGAAGGGGATGGGGTCGGTGTGTGTGTGTGAAGGGGATGGGGTCGGTGTGTGTGAAGGGGATGGGGTCGGTGTGTGTGTGAGTGAAGGGGATGGGGTCGGTGTGTGTGAAGGGGATGGGGTCGGTGTGTGTGTGAGTGAAGGGGATGGGGTCGGTGTGTGTGAGTGAAGGGGATGGGGTCGGTGTGTGTGAGTGAAGGGGATGGGGTCGGTGTGTGTGAGTGAAGGGGATGGAGTCGGTGTGTGTGAAGGGGATGGGGTCGGTGTGTGTGAGTGAAGGGGATGGGGTCGGTGTGTGTGAAGGGGATGGGGTCGGTGTGTGTGAGTGAAGGGGATGGGGTCGGTGTGTGTGAGTGAAGGGGATGGGGTCGGTGTGTGTGTGAGTGAAGGGGATGGGGTCGGTGTGTGTGAGTGAAGGGGATGGGGTCGGTGTGTGAGTGAAGGGGATGGGGTCGGTGTGTGTGAGTGAAGGGGATGGGGTCGGTGTGTGAGTGAAGGGGATGGGGTCGGTGTGTGTGAGTGAAGGGGATGGGGTCGGTGTGTGTGAAGGGGATGGGGTCGGTGTGTGTGTGTGTGAAGGGGATGGGGTCGGTGTGTGTGAGTGAAGGGGATGGGGTCGGTGTGTGTGAGTGAAGGGGATGGGGTCGGTGTGTGTGAAGGGGATGGGGTCGGTGTGTGTGAAGGGGATGGGGTCGGTGTGTGTGTGAGTGAAGGGGATGGGGTCGGTGTGTGTGTGTGTGAAGGGGATGGGGTCGGTGTGTGTGTGAGTGAAGGGGATGGGGTCGGTGTGTGTGAAGGGGATGGGGTCGGTGTGTGTGTGAGTGAAGGGGATGGGGTCGGTGTGTGTGAGTGAAGGGGATGGGGTCGGTGTGTGTGAGTGAAGGGGATGGGGTCGGTGTGTGTGAGTGAAGGGGATGGGGTCGGTGTGTGTGTGTGTGAAGGGGATGGGGTCGGTGTGTGTGTGTGTGAAGGGGATGGGGTCGGTGTGTGTGAAGGGGATGGGGTCGGTGTGTGTGTGTGTGAAGGGGATGGGGTCGGTGTGTGTGAAGGGGATGGGGTCGGTGTGTGTGAGTGTGAAGGGGATGGGGTCGGTGTGTGTGAAGGGGATGGGGTCGGTGTGTGTGTGTGTGAAGGGGATGGGGTCGGTGTGTGTGAAGGGGATGGGGTCGGTGTGTGTGTGTGAAGGGGATGGGGTCGGTGTGTGTGTGAAGGGGATGGGGTCGGTGTGTGTGAGTGAAGGGGATGGGGTCGGTGTGTGTGTGTGTGAAGGGGATGGGGTCGGTGTGTGTGTGAGTGAAGGGGATGGGGTCGGTGTGTGTGTGTGAAGGGGATGGGGTCGGTGTGTGTGTGAGTGAAGGGGATGGGGTCGGTGTGTGTGTGTGAAGGGGATGGGGTCGGTGTGTGTGAGTGAAGGGGATGGGGTCGGTGTGTGTGTGTGTGAAGGGGATGGGGTCGGTGTGTGTGTGTGAAGGGGATGGGGTCGGTGTGTGTGTGAGTGAAGGGGATGGGGTCGGTGTGTGTGAAGGGGATGGGGTCGGTGTGTGTGTGTGCGAAGGGGATGGGGTCGGTGTGTGTGAAGGGGATGGGGTCGGTGTGTGTGAAGGGGATGGGGTCGGTGTGAGTGTGTGTGAAGGGGATGGGGTCGGTGTGTGTGTGTGAAGGGGATGGGGTCGGTGTGTGTGAGTGAAGGGGATGGGGTCGGTGTGTGTGAGTGAAGGGGATGGGGTCGGTGTGTGTGTGTGAGTGAAGGGGATGGGGTCGGTGTGTGTGTGTGTGAAGGGGATGGGGTCGGTGTGTGTGAAGGGGATGGGGTCGGTGTGTGTGAAGGGGATGGGGTCGGTGTGTGTGAGTGAAGGGGATGGGGTCGGTGTGTGTGAGTGAAGGGGATGGGGTCGGTGTGTGTGTGTGTGAGTGAAGGGGATGGGGTCGGTGTGTGTGAGTGAAGGGGATGGGGTCGGTGTGTGTGAGTGAAGGGGATGGGGTCGGTGTGTGTGAAGGGGATGGGGTCGGTGTGTGTGAGTGAAGGGGATGGGGTCGGTGTGTGTGAGTGAAGGGGATGGGGTCGGTGTGTGTGAGTGAAGGGGATGGGGTCGGTGTGTGAGTGAAGGGGATGGGGTCGGTGTGTGTGAGTGAAGGGGATGGGGTCGGTGTGTGTGTGTGTGAAGGGGATGGGGTCGGTGTGTGTGAAGGGGATGGGGTCGGTGTGTGTGTGAGTGAAGGGGATGGGGTCGGTGTGTGTGTGTGAGTGAAGGGGATGGGGTCGGTGTGTGTGAAGGGGATGGGGTCGGTGTGAGTGAAGGGGATGGGGTCGGTGTGTGTGAGTGAAGGGGATGGGGTCGGTGTGTGTGTGTGTGAAGGGGATGGGGTCGGTGTGTGTGAAGGGGATGGGGTCGGTGTGTGTGTGTGTGAAGGGGATGGGGTCGGTGTGAGTGAAGGGGATGGGGTCGGTGTGTGTGAGTGAAGGGGATGGGGTCGGTGTGTGTGAAGGGGATGGGGTCGGTGTGTGTGTGTGTGAAGGGGATGGGGTCGGTGTGTGTGAGTGAAGGGGATGGGGTCGGTGTGTGTGAGTGAAGGGGATGGGGTCGGTGTGTGAGTGAAGGGGATGGGGTCGGTGTGTGTGAGTGAAGGGGATGGGGTCGGTGTGTGTGAAGGGGATGGGGTCGGTGTGTGTGTGTGAAGGGGATGGGGTCGGTGTGTGTGTGTGAAGGGGATGGGGTCGGTGTGTGTGTGTGAAGGGGATGGGGTCGGTGTGTGTGTGTGTGAAGGGGATGGGGTCGGTGTGTGTGTGTGAAGGGGATGGGGTCGGTGTGTGTGTGTGTGAAGGGGATGGGGTCGGTGTGTGTGTGAGTGAAGGGGATGGGGTCGGTGTGTGTGTGTGTGAAGGGGATGGGGTCGGTGTGTGTGAAGGGGATGGGGTCGGTGTGTGTGTGTGAAGGGGATGGGGTCGGTGTGAGTGAAGGGGATGGGGTCGGTGTGTGTGTGTGTGAAGGGGATGGGGTCGGTGTGTGTGTGAGTGAAGGGGATGGGGTCGGTGTGTGTGTGAGTGAAGGGGATGGGGTCGGTGTGTGTGTGTGAAGGGGATGGGGTCGGTGTGTGTGTGTGAAGGGGATCGGGTCGGTGTGTGTGTGAGTGAAGGGGATGGGGTCGGTGTGTGTGAAGGGGATGGGGTCGGTGTGTGTGTGAGTGAAGGGGATGGGGTCGGTGTGTGTGAAGGGGATGGGGTCGGTGTGTGTGTGTGAAGGGGATGGGGTCGGTGTGTGTGTGTGTGAAGGGGATGGGGTCGGTGTGTGTGTGAAGGGGATGGGGTCGGTGTGTGTGTGAGTGAAGGGGATGGGGTCGGTGTGTGTGTGAGTGAAGGGGATGGGGTCGGTGTGTGTGAAGGGGATGGGGTCGGTGTGTGTGTGAAGGGGATGGGGTCGGTGTGTGTGTGTGTGAAGGGGATGGGGTCGGTGTGTGTGTGAGTGAAGGGGATGGGGTCGGTGTGTGTGAAGGGGATGGGGTCGGTGTGTGTGTGAGTGAAGGGGATGGGGTCGGTGTGTGTGTGTGTGTGAAGGGGATGGGGTCGGTGTGTGTGTGAGTGAAGGGGATGGGGTCGGTGTGTGTGTGTGTGAAGGGGATGGGGTCGGTGTGTGTGAGTGAAGGGGATGGGGTCGGTGTGTGTGTGAGTGAAGGGGATGGGGTCGGTGTGTGTGTGAGTGAAGGGGATGGGGTCGGTGTGTGTGTGTGTGAAGGGGATGGGGTCGGTGTGTGTGAAGGGGATGGGGTCGGTGTGTGTGTGTGTGGAGGGGATGGGGTCGGTGTGTGTGAAGGGGATGGGGTCGGTGTGTGTGTGAGTGAAGGGGATGGGGTCGGTGTGTGTGTGTGTGAAGGGGATGGGGTCGGTGTGTGTGAAGGGGATGGGGTCGGTGTGTGTGTGTGTGGAGGGGATGGGGTCGGTGTGTGTGTGAGTGAAGGGGATGGGGTCGGTGTGTGTGTGTGTGAAGGGGATGGGGTCGGTGTGTGTGTGAGTGAAGGGGATGGGGTCGGTGTGTGTGAAGGGGATGGGGTCGGTGTGTGTGTGTGAAGGGGATGGGGTCGGTGTGTGTGTGTGTGAAGGGGATGGGGTCGGTGTGTGTGTGAGTGAAGGGGATGGGGTCGGTGTGTGTGTGTGTGAAGGGGATGGGGTCGGTGTGTGTGAAGGGGATGGGGTCGGTGTGTGTGTGTGTGGAGGGGATGGGGTCGGTGTGTGTGAAGGGGATGGGGTCGGTGTGTGTGTGTGGAGGGGATGGGGTCGGTGTGTGTGAAGGGGATGGGGTCGGTGTGTGTGTGTGTGAAGGGGATGGGGTCGGTGTGAGTGAAGGGGATGGGGTCGGTGTGTGTGTGTGAAGGGGATGGGGTCGGTGTGTGTGTGTGTGAAGGGGATGGGGTCGGTGTGTGTGTGAAGGGGATGGGGTCGGTGTGTGTGTGAGTGAAGGGGATGGGGTCGGTGTGTGTGTGAGTGAAGGGGATGGGGTCGGTGTGTGTGAAGGGGATGGGGTCGGTGTGTGTGTGAAGGGGATGGGGTCGGTGTGTGTGTGAGTGAAGGGGATGGGGTCGGTGTGTGTGAAGGGGATGGGGTCGGTGTGTGTGTGAGTGAAGGGGATGGGGTCGGTGTGTGTGTGTGTGAAGGGGATGGGGTCGGTGTGTGTGTGAGTGAAGGGGATGGGGTCGGTGTGTGTGTGTGTGAAGGGGATGGGGTCGGTGTGTGTGAGTGAAGGGGATGGGGTCGGTGTGTGTGTGAGTGAAGGGGATGGGGTCGGTGTGTGTGTGAGTGAAGGGGATGGGGTCGGTGTGTGTGAAGGGGATGGGGTCGGTGTGTGTGTGTGTGGAGGGGATGGGGTCGGTGTGTGTGAAGGGGATGGGGTCGGTGTGTGTGTGAGTGAAGGGGATGGGGTCGGTGTGTGTGAAGGGGATGGGGTCGGTGTGTGTGAAGGGGATGGGGTCGGTGTGTGTGTGTGAAGGGGATGGGGTCGGTGTGTGTGAAGGGGATGGGGTCGGTGTGTGTGTGTGAAGGGGATGGGGTCGGTGTGTGTGAAGGGGATGGGGTCGGTGTGTGTGTGTGTGAAGGGGATGGGGTCGGTGTGTGTGAGTGAAGGGGATGGGGTCGGTGTGTGTGTGTGTGAAGGGGATGGGGTCGGTGTGTGTGTGTGTGAAGGGGATGGGGTCGGTGTGTGTGTGTGTGAAGGGGATGGGGTCGGTGTGTGTGTGTGTGAAGGGGATGGGGTCGGTGTGTGTGTGTGTGAAGGGGATGGGGTCGGTGTGAGTGAAGGGGATGGGGTCGGTGTGTGTGTGTGTGAAGGGGATGGGGTCGGTGTGTGTGAAGGGGATGGGGTCGGTGTGTGTGAGTGAAGGGGATGGGGTCGGTGTGTGTGTGTGTGAAGGGGATGGGGTCGGTGTGTGTGTGTGTGTGTGAAGGGGATGGGGTCGGTGTGTGTGTGTGTGAAGGGGATGGGGTCGGTGTGTGTGAAGGGGATGGGGTCGGTGTGTGTGAGTGAAGGGGATGGGGTCGGTGTGTGTGTGTGTGAAGGGGATGGGGTCGGTGTGTGTGTGTGTGAAGGGGATGGGGTCGGTGTGTGTGTGTGTGTGTGAAGGGGATGGGGTCGGTGTGTGTGAGTGAAGGGGATGGGGTCGGTGTGAGTGAGTGAAGGGGATGGGGTCGGTGTGAGTGAAGGGGATGGGGTCGGTGTGTGTGAGTGAAGGGGATGGGGTCGGTGTGTGTGAAGGGGATGGGGTCGGTGTGTGTGTGTGTGTGTGAAGGGGATGGGGTCGGTGTGTGTGAGTGAAGGGGATGGGGTCGGTGTGAGTGAAGGGGATGGGGTCGGTGTGTGTGTGTGAAGGGGATGGGGTCGGTGTGTGTGTGAGTGAAGGGGATGGGGTCGGTGTGTGTGAAGGGGATGGGGTCGGTGTGTGTGTGAGTGAAGGGGATGGGGTCGGTGTGTGTGTGAGTGAAGGGGATGGGGTCGGTGTGTGTGTGTGTGAAGGGGATGGGGTCGGTGTGTGTGAAGGGGATGGGGTCGGTGTGTGTGAAGGGGATGGGGTCGGTGTGAGTCAAGGGGATGGGGACGGTGTGTGTGAGTGAAGGGGATGGGGTCGGTGTGTGTGTGAGTGAAGGGGATGGGGTCGGTGTGTGTGAGTGAAGGGGATGGGGTCGGTGTGTGTGAAGGGGATGGGGTCGGTGTGTGTGAGTGAAGGGGATGGGGTCGGTGTGTGTGTGAGTGAAGGGGATGGGGTCGGTGTGTGTGTGTGTGAAGGGGATGGGGTCGGTGTGTGTGTGAGTGAAGGGGATGGGGTCGGTGTGTGTGTGAGTGAAGGGGATGGGGTCGGTGTGTGTGTGAGTGAAGGGGATGGGGTCGGTGTGTGTGAAGGGGATGGGGTCGGTGTGTGTGAGTGAAGGGGATGGGGTCGGTGTGTGTGAAGGGGAAGGGGTCGGTGTGTGTGTGTGAAGGGGATGGGGTCGGTGTGTGTGAAGGGGATGGGGTCGGTGTGAGTGAAGGGGATGGGGTCGGTGTGAGTGAAGGGGATGGGGTCGGTGTGTGTGTGTGTGAAGGGGATGGGGTCGGTGTGAGTGAAGGGGATGGGGTCGGTGTGAGTGAAGGGGATGGGGTCGGTGTGTGTGTGTGAAGGGGATGGGGTCGGTGTGAGTGAAGGGGATGGGGTCGGTGTGAGTGAAGGGGATGGGGTCGGTGTGTGTGTGTGAAGGGGATGGGGTCGGTGTGTGTGAAGGGGATGGGGTCGGTGTGTGTGTGTGTGAAGGGGATGGGGTCGGTGTGTGTGTGTGTGAAGGGGATGGGGTCGGTGTGTGTGTGTGTGAAGGGGATGGGGTCGGTGTGTGTGAGTGAAGGGGATGGGGTCGGTGTGTGTGAAGGGGATGGGGTCGGTGTGTGTGAAGGGGATGGGGTCGGTGTGTGTGTGAGTGAAGGGGATGGGGTCGGTGTGTGTGTGAGTGAAGGGGATGGGGTCGGTGTGTGTGAGTGTGAAGGGGATGGGGTCGGTGTGTGTGTGTGTGAAGGGGATGGGGTCGGTGTGTGTGTGTGTGAAGGGGATGGGGTCGGTGTGTGTGAAGGGGATGGGGTCGGTGTGTGTGAAGGGGATGGGGTCGGTGTGTGTGAAGGGGATGGGGTCGGTGTGTGTGTGAGTGAAGGGGATGGGGTCGGTGTGTGTGTGAGTGAAGGGGATGGGGTCGGTGTGTGTGAAGGGGATGGGGTCGGTGTGTGTGTGTGTGAAGGGGATGGGGTCGGTGTGTGTGTGAGTGAAGGGGATGGGGTCGGTGTGTGTGTGAGTGAAGGGGATGGGGTCGGTGTGTGTGTGAGTGAAGGGGATGGGGTCGGTGTGTGTGTGTGTGAAGGGGATGGGGTCGGTGTGTGTGTGAGTGAAGGGGATGGGGTCGGTGTGTGTGAAGGGGATGGGGTCGGTGTGTGTGAAGGGGATGGGGTCGGTGTGTGTGTGTGAAGGGGATGGGGTCGGTGTGTGTGTGTGTGAAGGGGATGGGGTCGGTGTGTTTTTGAGTGAAGGGGATGGGGTCGGTGTGTGTGTGAGTGAAGGGGATGGGGTCGGTGTGTGTGAAGGGGATGGGGTCGGTGTGTGTGTGAGTGAAGGGGATGGGGTCGGTGTGTGTGTGTGTGAAGGGGATGGGGTCGGTGTGTGTGTGTGAAGGGGATGGGGTCGGTGTGTGTGAAGGGGATGGGGTCGGTGTGTGTGAAGGGGATGGGGTCGGTGTGTGTGTGTGAAGGGGATGGGGTCGGTGTGTGTGAAGGGGATGGGGTCGGTGTGTGTGAAGGGGATGGGGTCGGTGTGTGTGAAGGGGATGGGGTCGGTGTGTGTGAAGGGGATGGGGTCGGTGTGTGTGAAGGGGATGGGGTCGGTGTGTGTGAAGGGGATGGGGTCGGTGTGTGTGAGTGAAGGGGATGGGGTCGGTGTGAGTGTGTGAAGGGGATGGGGTCGGTGTGTGTGAAGGGGATGGGGTCGGTGTGTGTGAAGTGGATGGGGTCGGTGTGTGTGAAGGGGATGGGGTCGGTGTGAGTGTGTGAAGGGGATGGGGTCGGTGTGTGTGAAGGGGATGGGGTCGGTGTGTGTGTGTGAAGGGGATGGGGTCGGTGTGTGTGTGAGTGAAGGGGATGGGGTCGGTGTGTGTGAAGGGGATGGGGTCGGTGTGTGTGTGTGTGAAGGGGATGGGGTCGGTGTGTGTGTGTGTGAAGGGGATGGGGTCGGTGTGTGTGAAGGGGATGGGGTCGGTGTGTGTGAAGGGGATGGGGTCGGTGTGTGTGAAGGGGATGGGGTCGGTGTGTGTGAAGGGGATGGGGTCGGTGTGTGTGAGTGTGAAGGGGATGGGGTCGGTGTGTGTGTGAGTGAAGGGGATGGGGTCGGTGTGTGTGAAGGGGATGGGGTCGGTGTGTGTGTGTGAAGGGGATGGGGTCGGTGTGTGTGTGAGTGAAGGGGATGGGGTCGGTGTGTGTGAAGGGGATGGGGTCGGTGTGTGTGTGAGTGAAGGGGATGGGGTCGGTGTGTGTGTTTGTGAAGGGGATGGGGTCGGTGTGTGTGTGAGTGAAGGGGATGGGGTCGGTGTGTGTGAAGGGGATGGGGTCGGTGTGTGTGTGTGTGAAGGGGATGGGGTCGGTGTGTGTGAAGGGGATGGGGTCGGTGTGTGTGTGTGTGAAGGGGATGGGGTCGGTGTGTGTGTGTGAAGGGGATGGGGTCGGTGTGTGTGTGTGAAGGGGATGGGGTCGGTGTGAGTGAAGGGGATGGGGTCGGTGTGTGTGAAGGGGATGGGGTCGGTGTGTGTGAAGGGGATGGGGTCGGTGTGTGTGAAGGGGATGGGGTCGGTGTGTGTGAGTGAAGGGGATGGGGTCGGTGTGTGTGTGAGTGAAGGGGATGGGGTCGGTGTGTGTGTGTGTGAAGGGGATGGGGTCGGTGTGTGTGTGTGTGAAGGGGATGGGGTCGGTGTGTGTGTGTGTGAAGGGGATGGGGTCGGTGTGTGTGAAGGGGATGGGGTCGGTGTGTGTGTGTGTGAAGGGGATGGGGTCGGTGTGTGTGAAGGGGATGGGGTCGGTGTGTGTGTGTGTGAAGGGGATGGGGTCGGTGTGTGTGTGTGTGAAGGGGATGGGGTCGGTGTGTGTGAAGGGGATGGGGTCGGTGTGTGTGTGTGAAGGGGATGGGGTCGGTGTGAGTGAAGGGGATGGGGTCGGTGTGAGTGAAGGGGATGGGGTCGGTGTGTGTGTGTGTGAAGGGGATGGGGTCGGTGTGTGTGAAGGGGATGGGGTCGGTGTGTGTGAAGGGGATGGGGTCGGTGTGTGTGAAGGGGATGGGGTCGGTGTGTGTGAAGGGGATGGGGTCGGTGTGTGTGTGTGTGAAGGGGATGGGGTCGGTGTGAGTGAAGGGGATGGGGTCGGTGTGTGTGTGTGAAGGGGATGGGGTCGGTGTGTGTGAAGGGGATGGGGTCGGTGTGTGTGAGTGAAGGGGATGGGGTCGGTGTGAGTGAAGGGGATGGGGTCGGTGTGTGTGTGTGTGAAGGGGATGGGGTCGGTGTGTGTGAAGGGGATGGGGTCGGTGTGTGTGAAGGGGATGGGGTCGGTGTGTGTGAAGGGGATGGGGTCGGTGTGTGTGTGTGTGAAGGGGATGGGGTCGGTGTGTGTGTGTGTGAAGGGGATGGGGTCGGTGTGAGTGAAGGGGATGGGGTCGGTGTGTGTGAGTGAAGGGGATGGGGTCGGTGTGAGTGAAGGGGATGGGGTCGGTGTGTGTGAGTGAAGGGGATGGGGTCGGTGTGTGTGTGTGTGAAGGGGATGGGGTCGGTGTGTGTGTGAGTGAAGGGGATGGGGTCGGTGTGTGTGTGAGTGAAGGGGATGGGGTCGGTGTGTGTGTGTGTGAAGGGGATGGGATCGGTGTGTGTGTGAGTGAAGGGGATGGGGTCGGTGTGAGTGAGTGAAGGGGATGGGGTCGGTGTGTGTGTGTGTGAAGGGGATGGGGTCGGTGTGTGTGTGAGTGAAGGGGATGGGGTCGGTGTGTGTGTGTGAAGGGGATGGGGTCGGTGTGTGTGTGTGTGAAGGGGATGGGGTCGGTGTGTGTGTGAGTGAAGGGGATGGGGTCGGTGTGTGTGTGAGTGAAGGGGATGGGGTCGGTGTGTGTGTGTGTGAAGGGGATGGGGTCGGTGTGTGTGAAGGGGATGGGGTCGGTGTGTGTGTGTGTGAAGGGGATGGGGTCGGTGTGTGTGTGTGTGAAGGGGATGGGGTCGGTGTGTGTGAAGGGGATGGGGTCGGTGTGTGTGTGTGTGAAGGGGATGGGGTCGGTGTGTGTGTGAGTGAAGGGGATGGGGTCGGTGTGTGTGTGTGAAGGGGATGGGGTCGGTGTGTGTGTGTGTGAAGGGGATGGGGTCGGTGTGTGTGTGAGTGAAGGGGATGGGGTCGGTGTGTGTGTGTGTGAAGGGGATGGGGTCGGTGTGTGTGAAGGGGATGGGGTCGGTGTGTGTGTGTGTGAAGGGGATGGGGTCGGTGTGTGTGAAGGGGATGGGGTCGGTGTGTGTGAAGGGGATGGGGTCGGTGTGTGTGAAGGGGATGGGGTCGGTGTGTGTGAAGGGGATGGGGTCGGTGTGTGTGAAGGGGATGGGGTCGGTGTGTGTGTGTGTGAAGGGGATGGGGTCGGTGTGTGTGTGTGTGTGTGTGAAGGGGATGGGGTCGGTGTGTGTGTGAGTGAAGGGGATGGGGTCGGTGTGTGTGAAGGGGATGGGGTCGGTGTGTGTGAAGGGGATGGGGTCGGTGTGTGTGAAGGGGATGGGGTCGGTGTGTGTGAAGGGGATGGGGTCGGTGTGTGTGAAGGGGATGGGGTCGGTGTGTGTGAAGGGGATGGGGTCGGTGTGTGTGAAGGGGATGGGGTCGGTGTGTGTGAAGGGGATGGGGTCGGTGTGTGTGAAGGGGATGGGGTCGGTGTGTGTGAAGGGGATGGGGTCGGTGTGTGTGAAGGGGATGGGGTCGGTGTGTGTGTGTGTGAAGGGGATGGGGTCGGTGTGTGTGAAGGGGATGGGGTCGGTGTGTGTGTGTGTGAAGGGGATGGGGTCGGTGTGTGTGTGTGTGAAGGGGATGGGGTCGGTGTGTGTGTGTGTGAAGGGGATGGGGTCGGTGTGTGTGAAGGGGATGGGGTCGGTGTGTGTGAAGGGGATGGGGTCGGTGTGTGTGTGTGTGAAGGGGATGGGGTCGGTGTGTGTGTGTGTGAAGGGGATGGGGTCGGTGTGTGTGTGTGTGAAGGGGATGGGGTCGGTGTGTGTGTGTGAAGGGGTGGGGTCGGTGTGTGTGTGTGAAGGGGATGGGGTCGGTGTGTGTGTGTGAAGGGGATGGGGTCGGTGTGTGTGTGTGAGGGGGATGGGGTCGGTGTGAGTGAAGGGGATGGGGTCGGTGTGTGTGAAGGGGATGGGGTCGGTGTGTGTGAAGGGGATGGGGTCGGTGTGTGTGAGTGAAGGGGATGGGGTCGGTGTGTGTGAGTGTGAAGGGGATGGGGTCGGTGTGTGTGAGTGAAGGGGATGGGGTCGGTGTGTGAGTGAGTGAGTGAAGGGGATGGGGTCGGTGTGTGTGTGTGTGAGTGAAGGGGATGGGGTCGGTGTGTGTGTGTGTGAAGGGGATGGGGTCGGTGTGTGTGTGAGTGAAGGGGATGGGGTCGGTGTGTGTGAGTGAAGGGGATGGGGTCGGTGTGTGTGAGTGTGAAGGGGATGGGGTCGGTGTGTGTGAGTGAAGGGGATGGGGTCGGTGTGTGTGTGTGTGAAGGGGATGGGGTCGGTGTGTGTGAGTGAAGGGGATGGGGTCGGTGTGTGTGAAGGGGATGGGGTCGGTGTGTGTGAAGGGGATGGGGTCGGTGTGTGTGTGTGTGAAGGGGATGGGGTCGGTGTGTGTGTGTGTGAAGGGGATGGGGTCGGTGTGTGTGTGTGTGAAGGGGATGGGGTCGGTGTGTGTGTGAGTGAAGGGGATGGGGTCGGTGTGTGTGTGTGAAGGGGATGGGGTCGGTGTGTGTGTGTGTGAAGGGGATGGGGTCGGTGTGAGTGAAGGGGATGGGGTCGGTGTGTGTGTGTGAAGGGGATGGGGTCGGTGTGAGTGAAGGGGATGGGGTCGGTGTGTGTGTGTGAAGGGGATGGGGTCGGTGTGTGTGAAGGGGATGGGGTCGGTGTGTGTGTGTGAAGGGGATGGGGTCGGTGTGTGTGAAGGGGATGGGGTCGGTGTGTGTGAAGGGGATGGGGTCGGTGTGTGTGTGTGTGAAGGGGATGGGGTCGGTGTGTGTGTGTGTGAAGGGGATGGGGTCGGTGTGTGTGTGTGTGAAGGGGATGGGGTCGGTGTGTGTGTGTGAAGGGGATGGGGTCGGTGTGTGTGTGTGAGGGGGATGGGGTCGGTGTGTGTGAAGGGGATGGGGTCGGTGTGTGTGAAGGGGATGGGGTCGGTGTGTGTGTGTGTGAAGGGGATGGGGTCGGTGTGTGTGAGTGAAGGGGATGGGGTCGGTGTGTGTGTGTGAAGGGGATGGGGTCGGTGTGTGTGAAGGGGATGGGGTCGGTGTGTGTGTGTGTGAAGGGGATGGGGTCGGTGTGTGTGTGTGAAGGGGATGGGGTCGGTGTGTGTGTGTGAAGGGGATGGGGTCGGTGTGTGTGTGTGAAGGGGATGGGGTCGGTGTGTGTGAAGGGGATGGGGTCGGTGTGTGTGTGTGTGAAGGGGATGGGGTCGGTGTGTGTGTGTGAAGGGGATGGGGTCGGTGTGTGTGTGTGTGAAGGGGATGGGGTCGGTGTGTGTGTGTGTGAAGGGGATGGGGTCGGTGTGTGTGTGTGAAGGGGATGGGGTCGGTGTGTGTGTGTGTGAAGGGGATGGGGTCGGTGTGTGTGTGTGTGAAGGGGATGGGGTCGGTGTGTGTGTGTGAGGGGGATGGGGTCGGTGTGAGTGAAGGGGATGGGGTCGGTGTGTGTGAAGGGGATGGGGTCGGTGTGTGTGAAGGGGATGGGGTCGGTGTGTGTGAGTGAAGGGGATGGGGTCGGTGTGTGTGTGTGAAGGGGATGGGGTCGGTGTGAGTGAAGGGGATGGGGTCGGTGTGTGTGTGAGTGAAGGGGATGGGGTCGGTGTGTGTGTGAGTGAAGGGGATGGGGTCGGTGTGTGTGTGAGTGAAGGGGATGGGGTCGGTGTGTGTGTGAGTGAAGGGGATGGGGTCGGTGTGTGTGAGTGAAGGGGATGGGGTCGGTGTGTGTGTGTGTGAAGGGGATGGGGTCGGTGTGAGTGAAGGGGATGGGGTCGGTGTGTGTGTGTGAAGGGGATGGGGTCGGTGTGAGTGAAGGGGATGGGGTCGGTGTGTGTGTGTGAAGGGGATGGGGTCGGTGTGTGTGTGAGTGAAGGGGATGGGGTCGGTGTGTGTGTGTGAAGGGGATGGGGTCGGTGTGAGTGAAGGGGATGGGGTCGGTGTGTGTGTGTGTGAAGGGGATGGGGTCGGTGTGTGTGAAGGGGATGGGGTCGGTGTGTGTGAGTGAAGGGGATGGGGTCGGTGTGTGTGTGAGTGAAGGGGATGGGGTCGGTGTGTGTGTGTGTGAAGGGGATGGGGTCGGTGTGTGTGTGTGTGAAGGGGATGGGGTCGGTGTGTGTGTGTGTGAAGGGGATGGGGTCGGTGTGTGTGTGTGTGAAGGGGATGGGGTCGGTGTGTGTGTGTGTGAAGGGGATGGGGTCGGTGTGTGTGTGTGTGAAGGGGATGGGGTCGGTGTGTGTGTGTGTAGGGGATGGGGTCGGTGTGTGTGAAGGGGATGGGGTCGGTGTGTGTGTGTGTGAAGGGGATGGGGTCGGTGTGAGTGAAGGGGATGGGATCGGTGTGTGTGTGTGAAGGGGATGGGGTCGGTGTGTGTGTGTGTGAAGGGGATGGGGTCGGTGTGTGTGTGTGTGAAGGGGATGGGGTCGGTGTGTGTGAAGGGGATGGGGTCGGTGTGTGTGAAGGGGATGGGGTCGGTGTGTGTGAAGGGGATGGGGTCGGTGTGTGTGTGTGTGAAGGGGATGGGGTCGGTGTGTGTGTGTGAAGGGGATGGGGTCGGTGTGTGTGTGTGTGAAGGGGATGGGGTCGGTGTGTGTGAAGGGGATGGGGTCGGTGTGTGTGAAGGGGATGGGGTCGGTGTGAGTGAAGGGGATGGGGTCGGTGTGTGTGTGTGTGAAGGGGATGGGGTCGGTGTGTGTGAAGGGGATGGGGTCGGTGTGTGTGTGTGTGAAGGGGATGGGGTCGGTGTGTGTGTGTGTGAAGGGGATGGGGTCGGTGTGTGTGTGTGTGAAGGGGATGGGGTCGGTGTGTGTGAAGGGGATGGGGTCGGTGTGTGTGAAGGGGATGGGGTCGGTGTGTGTGAAGGGGATGGGGTCGGTGTGTGTGAAGGGGATGGGGTCGGTGTGTGTGAAGGGGATGGGGTCGGTGTGTGTGAAGGGGATGGGGTCGGTGTGTGTGAAGGGGATGGGGTCGGTGTGTGTGAAGGGGATGGGGTCGGTGTGTGTGAAGGGGATGGGGTCGGTGTGTGTGAAGGGGATGGGGTCGGTGTGTGTGAAGGGGATGGGGTCGGTGTGTGTGAAGGGGATGGGGTCGGTGTGTGTGAAGGGGATGGGGTCGGTGTGTGTGAAGGGGATGGGGTCGGTGTGTGTGAAGGGGATGGGGTCGGTGTGTGTGAAGGGGATGGGGTCGGTGTGTGTGAAGGGGATGGGGTCGGTGTGTGTGAAGGGGATGGGGTCGGTGTGTGTGAAGGGGATGGGGTCGGTGTGTGTGAAGGGGATGGGGTCGGTGTGTGTGAAGGGGATGGGGTCGGTGTGTGTGTGTGTGAAGGGGATGGGGTCGGTGTGTGTGTGAGTGAAGGGGATGGGGTCGGTGTGTGTGTGAGTGAAGGGGATGGGGTCGGTGTGTGTGAAGGGGATGGGGTCGGTGTGTGTGAAGGGGATGGGGTCGGTGTGTGTGAAGGGGATGGGGTCGGTGTGTGTGAAGGGGATGGGGTCGGTGTGTGTGAAGGGGATGGGGTCGGTGTGTGTGAAGGGGATGGGGTCGGTGTGTGTGAAGGGGATGGGGTCGGTGTGTGTGTGTGTGAAGGGGATGGGGTCGGTGTATGTGAGTGAAGGGGATGGGGTCGGTGTGTGTGTGAGTGAAGGGGATGGGGTCGGTGTGTGTGTGTGTGAAGGGGATGGGGTCGGTGTGAGTGAGTGTGAAGGGGATGGGGTCGGTGTGTGTGAAGGGGATGGGGTCGGTGTGTGTGTGAGTGAAGGGGATGGGGTCGGTGTGTGTGTGAGTGAAGGGGATGGGGTCGGTGTGTGTGTGAGTGAAGGGGATGGGGTCGGTGTGTGTGTGTGTGAAGGGGATGGGGTCGGTGTGTGTGTGAGTGAAGGGGATGGGGTCGGTGTGTGTGAAGGGGATGGGGTCGGTGTGTGTGAAGGGGATGGGGTCGGTGTGTGTGTGTGTGAAGGGGATGGGGTCGGTGTGTGTGTGTGTGAAGGGGATGGGGTCGGTGTGTGTGTGTGTGAAGGGGATGGGGTCGGTGTGTGTGAGTGAAGGGGATGGGGTCGGTGTGTGTGTGTGTGAAGGGGATGGGGTCGGTGTGTGTGTGTGTGAAGGGGATGGGGTCGGTGTGTGTGTGTGTGAAGGGGATGGGGTCGGTGTGTGTGTGAGTGAAGGGGATGGGGTCGGTGTGTGTGTGAGTGAAGGGGATGGGGTCGGTGTGTGTGTGAGTGAAGGGGATGGGGTCGGTGTGTGTGTGAGTGAAGGGGATGGGGTCGGTGTGTGTGAAGGGGATGGGGTCGGTATGTGTGTGAGTGAAGGGGATGGGGTCGGTGTGTGTGAAGGGGATGGGGTCGGTGTGTGTGAGAGAAGGGGATGGGGTCGGTGTGTGTGAGTGAAGGGGATGGGGTCGGTGTGTGTGTGTGAAGGGGATGGGGTCGGTGTGTGTGAAGGGGATGGGGTCGGTGTGTGTGTGAGTGAAGGGGATGGGGTCGGTGTGTGTGTGTGAAGGGGATGGGGTCGGTGTGTGTGTGTGAAGGGGATGGGGTCGGTGTGTGTGTGTGTGAAGGGGATGGGGTCGGTGTGTGTGAAGGGGATGGGGTCGGTGTGTGTGTGAGTGAAGGGGATGGGGTCGGTGTGTGTGAAGGGGATG
>NC_092772.1:56145457-56161837 GCF_047496795.1 Chiloscyllium punctatum | reverse complement strand
AGTCTAATCCCACTCTCCCCCCTCACTCCCTTTAATATCCCACCCAGTCTAATCCCACTCTCCCCCTCACTCCCTTTAATATCCCCCCCAGTCTAATCCCACTCTCCCCCCTCACTCCCTTTAATATCCCACCCAGTCTAATCCCACTCTCCCCCTCACTCCCTTTAATATCCCACCCAGTCTAATCCCACTCTCCCCCCTCACTCCCTTTAATATCCCCCCCAGTCTAATCCCACTCTCCCCCCTCACACCCTTTAATATCCCACCCAGTCTAATCCCACTCTCCCCCTCACTCCCCGCTCCCTTTAATATCCCACCCAGTCTAATCCCACTCTCCCCCCTCACTCCCCACTCCCTTTAATATCCCACCCAGTCTAATCCCACTCTCCCCCCTCACTCCCTTTAATATCCCACCCAGTCTAATCCCACTCTCCCCCTCACTCCCCGCTCCCTTTAATATCCCACCCAGTCTAATCCCACTCTCCCCCCTCACTCCCCGCTCCCTTTAATATCCCACCCAGTCTAATCCCACTCTCCCCCCTCACTCCCTTTAATATCCCACCCAGTCTAATCCCACTCTCCCCCCTCACTCCCTTTAATATCCCACCCAGTCTAATCCCACTCTCCCCCCTCACTCCCTTTAATATCCCCCCCAGTCTAATCCCACTCTCCCCCCTCACTCCCCACTCCCTTTAATATCCCACCCAGTCTAATCCCACTCTCCCCCCTCACTCCCTTTAATATCCCACCCAGTCTAATCCCACTCTCCCCCCTCACTCCCTTTAATATCCCACCCAGTCTAATCCCACTCTCCCCCCTCACTCCCCACTCCCTTTAATATCCCACCCAGTCTAATCCCACTCTCCCCCCTCACTCCCTTTAATATCCCACCCAGTCTAATCCCACTCTCCCCCCTCACTCCCCACTCCCTTTAATATCCCCCCAGTCTAATCCCACTCTCCCCCCTCACTCCCCACTCCCTTTAATATCCCACCCAGTCTAATCCCACTCTCCCCCCTCACTCCCTTTAATATCCCACCCAGTCTAATCCCACTCTTCCCCCTCACTCCCTTTAATATCCCACCCAGTCTAATCCCACTCTCCCCCCTCACTCCTCACTCCCTTCAATATCCCCCCCAGTCTAATCCCACTCTCCCCCCTCACTCCCCACTCCCTTTAATATCCCACCCAGTCTAATCCCACTCTCCCCCCTCACTCCCCACTCCCTTTAATATCCCACCCAGTCTAATCCCACTCTCCCCCCTCACTCCCTTTAATATCCCACCCAGTCTAATCCCACTCTCCCCCCTCACTCCCCACTCCCTTTAATATCCCACCCAGTCTAATCCCACTCTCCCCCCTCACTCCCTTTAATATCCCCCCCAGTCTAATCCCACTCTCCCCCCTCACTCCCCACTCCCTTTAATATCCCACCCAGTCTAATCCCACTCTCCCCCCTCACTCCCTTTAATATCCCACCCAGTCTAATCCCACTCTCCCCCCTCACTCCCTTTAATATCCCACCCAGTCTAATCCCACTCTCCCCCCTCACTCCCTTTAATATCCCACCCAGTCTAATCCCACTCTCCCCCCTCACTCCCTTTAATATCCCACCCAGTCTAATCCCACTCTCCCCCCTCACTCCCTTTAATATCCCACCCAGTCTAATCCCACTCTCCCCCCTCACTCCCTTTAATATCCCCCCCAGTCTAATCCCACTCTCCCCCCTCACTCCCCTCTCCCTTTAATATCCCACCCAGTCTAATCCCACTCTCCCCCTCACTCCCTTTAATATCCCCCCCAGTCTAATCCCACTCTCCCCCCTCACTCCCTTTAATATCCCACCCAGTCTAATCCCACTCTCCCCCCTCACTCCCCGCTCCCTTTAATATCCCACCCAGTCTAATCCCACTCTCCCCCCTCACTCCCTTTAATATCCCCCCCAGTCTAATCCCACTCTCCCCCCTCACTCCCCTCTCCCTTTAATATCCCACCCAGTCTAATCCCACTCTCCCCCTCACTCCCTTTAATATCCCCCCCAGTCTAATCCCACTCTCCCCCCTCACTCCCTTTAATATCCCACCCAGTCTAATCCCACTCTCCCCCCTCACTCCCCGCTCCCTTTAATATCCCACCCAGTCTAATCCCACTCTCCCCCCTCACTCCCTTTAATATCCCCCCCAGTCTAATCCCACTCTCCCCCCTCACTCCCCTCTCCCTTTAATATCCCACCCAGTCTAATCCCACTCTCCCCCTCACTCCCTTTAATATCCCCCCCAGTCTAATCCCACTCTCCCCCCTCACTCCCTTTAATATCCCACCCAGTCTAATCCCACTCTCCCCCCTCACTCCCCGCTCCCTTTAATATCCCCCCAGTCTAATCCCACTCTCCTCCCTCACTCCCTTTAATATCCCACCCAGTCTAATCCCACTCTCCCCCCTCACTCCCTTTAATATCCCACCCAGTCTAATCCCACTCTCCCCCCTCACTCCCTTTAATATCCCACCCAGTCTAATCCCACTCTCCCCCCTCACTCCCCACTCCCTTTAATATCCCACCCAGTCTAATCCCACTCTCCCCCTCACTCCCCACTCCCTTTAATATCCCCCCAGTCTAATCCCACTCTCCTCCCTCACTCCCTTTAATATCCCACCCAGTCTAATCCCACTCTCCCCCCTCACTCCCTTTAATATCCCACCCAGTCTAATCCCACTCTCCCCCCTCACTCCCCACTCCCTTTAATATCCCACCCAGTCTAATCCCACTCTCCCCCCTCACTCCCCACTCCCTTTAATATCCCCCCAGTCTAATCCCACTCTCCTCCCTCACTCCCTTTAATATCCCACCCAGTCTAATCCCCCTCTCCCCCCTCACTCCCTTTAATATCCCACCCAGTCTAATCCCACTCTCCCCCCTCACTCCCTTTAATATCCCACCCAGTCTAATCCCACTCTCCCCCCTCACTCCCTTTAATATCCCACCCAGTCTAATCCCACTCTCCCCCCTCACCCCCCCTTTAATATCCCCCCCAGTCTAATCCCACTCTCCCCCCTCACTCCCTTTAATATCCCACCCAGTCTAATCCCACTCTCCCCCCTCACTCCCTTTAATATCCCCCCCAGTCTAATCCCACTCTCCCCCTCACTCCCCACTCCCTTTAATATCCCACCCAGTCTAATCCCACTCTCCCCCCTCACTCCCTTTAATATCCCACCCAGTCTAATCCCACTCTCCCCCTCACTCCCTTTAATATCCCACCCAGTCTAATCCCACTCTCCCCCTCACTCCCTTTAATATCCCCCCAGTCTAATCCCACTCTCCCCCCTCACACCCTTTAATATCCCACCCAGTCTAATCCCACTCTCCCCCCTCACTCCCCACTCCCTTTAATATCCCACCCAGTCTAATCCCACTCTCCCCCCTCACTCCCTTTAATATCCCACCCAGTCTAATCCCACTCTCCCCCCTCACTCCCTTTAATATCCCACCCAGTCTAATCCCACTCTCTCCCCTCACTCCCTTTAATATCCCCCCCAGTCTAATCCCACTCTCCCCCCTCACTCCCTTTAATATCCCCCCCAGTCTAATCCCACTCTCCCCCCTCACTCCCTTTAATATCCCACCCAGTCTAATCCCACTCTCCCCCCTCACCCCCTTTAATATCCCACCCAGTCTAATCCCACTCTCCCCCCTCACTCCCTTTAATATCCCACCCAGTCTAATCCCACTCTCCCCCCTCACTCCCTTTAATATCCCCCCCAGTCTAATCCCACTCTCCCCCCTCACTCCCCTCTCCCTTTAATATCCCACCCAGTCTAATCCCACTCTCCCCCCTCACTCCCTTTAATATCCCACCCAGTCTAATCCCACTCTCCCCCCTCACTCCCTTTAATATCCCCCCCAGTCTAATCCCACTCTCCCCCCTCACTCCCCTCTCCCTTTAATATCCCACCCAGTCTAATCCCACTCTCCCCCCTCACTCCCTTTAATATCCCACCCAGTCTAATCCCACTCTCCCCCCTCACTCCCTTTAATATCCCACCCAGTCTAATCCCACTCTCCCCCCTCACTCCCCACTCCCTTTAATATCCCACCCAGTCTAATCCCACTCTCCCCCTCCCTTTAATATCCCACCCAGTCTAATCCCACTCTCCTCCCTCACTCCCTTTAATACCCCACCCAGTCTAATCCCACTCTCCCCCTCACTCCCTTTAATATCCCACCCAGTCTAATCCCACTCTCCCCCTCACTCCCTTTAATATCCCACCCAGTCTAATCCCACTCTCCCCCCTCACTCCCTTTAATATCCCACCCAGTCTAATCCCACTCTCCCCCTCACTCCCTTTAATATCCCACCCAGTCTAATCCCACTCTCCCCCTCACTCCCTTTAATATCCCCCCCAGTCTAATCCCACTCTCCCCCTCCCTTTAATATCCCACCCAGTCTAATCCCACTCTCCCCCCTCACTCCCTTTAATATCCCCCCCAGTCTAATCCCACTCTCCCCCCTCACTCCCTTTAATATCCCACCCAGTCTAATCCCACTCTCCTCCCTCACTCCCTTTAATATCCCACCCAGTCTAATCCCACTCTCCCCCTCACTCCCTTTAATATCCCACCCAGTCTAATCCCACTCTCCCCCCTCACTCCCTTTAATATCCCACCCAGTCTAATCCCACTCTCCCCCCTCACTCCCTTTAATATCCCACCCAGTCTAATCCCACTCTCCCCCCTCACTCCCTTTAATATCCCACCCAGTCTAATCCCACTCTCCCCCCTCACTCCCTTTAATATCCCACCCAGTCTAATCCCACTCTCCCCCCTCACTCCCTTTAATATCCCACCCAGTCTAATCCCACTCTCCCCCCTCACTCCCTTTAATATCCCACCCAGTCTAATCCCACTCTCCCCCCTCACTCCCTTTAATATCCCACCCAGTCTAATCCCACTCTCCCCCCTCACTCCCTGCCCCCTTTAGTATCGCGGAGAGATCTTTCCCTGCAGCCTCTGGAATAATCCTGAATATTGTCTCTCTCTACAGGTGCTGACAAAATGGAGGATGAATCTGTTGAGTATGAAATGTCCAGTGAAGGTCAGAGAGAAAGATGGAAATTCTGTGATCTATACCTCTCCCCTCGATTAGATTCCAGTCTGTTCCCCCCTCCCCGGGGTATCTGTTATTCTGTATATAAACCCCACCCCCAAACCCCTCGATTAGATTCCAGTCTGTAACTCCCTCCCCGGGGTATCTGTTATTCTGTATATAAACCCCACCCCCAAACCCCTCGATTAGATTCCAGTCTGTAACTCCCTCCCCGGGGTATCTGTTATTCTGTATATAAACCCCACCCCGAACCCCTCGATTAGATTCCAGTCTGTAACTCCTTCCCGGGGTATCTGTTATTCTGTATATAAACCCCACCCCGAACCCCTCGATTAGATTCCAGTCTGTAACTCCCTCCCCGGGGTATCTGTTATTCTGTATATAAACCCCACCCCGAACCCCTCGATTAGATTCCAGTCTGTAACTCCCTCCCCGGGGTATCTGTTATTCTGTATATAAACCCCACCCCGAACCCCTCGATTAGATTCCAGTCTGTAACTCCCTCCCCGGGGTATCTGTTATTCTGTATATAAACCCCACCCCGAACCCCTCAATTAGATTCCAGTCTGTTCCCCCCTCCCCGGGGTATCTGTTATTCTGGATATAAACCCCACCCCCAAACCCCTCGATTAGATTCCAGTCTGTAACTCCCTCCCCGGGGTATCTGTTATTCTGTATATAAACCCCACCCCAAACCCCTCGATTAGATTCCAGTCTGTAACTCCCTCCCCGGGGTATCTGTTATTCTGTATATAAACCCCACCCCGAACCCCTCGATTAGATTCCAGTCTGTAACTCCTTCCCGGGGTATCTGTTATTCTGTATATAAACCCCACCCCGAACCCCTCGATTAGATTCCAGTCTGTAACTCCTTCCCGGGGTATCTGTTATTCTGTATATAAACCCCACCCCGAACCCCTCGATTAGATTCCAGTCTGTAACTCCCTCCCCGGGGTATCTGTTATTCTGTATAAAAACCCCACCCCGAACCCCTCGATTAGGTTCCAGTCTGTAACTCCCTCCCCGGGGTATCTGTTATTCTGTATATAAACCCCACCCCGAACCCCTCGATTAGATTCCAGTCTGTAACTCCCTCCCGGGGTATCTGTTATTCTGTATATAAACCTCACCCCGAACCCCTCGATTAGATTCCAGTTTGTAACTCCCTCCCGAGGCATCTGTTATTCTGTATATAAACCCCACCCCGAACCCCTCGATTAGATTCCAGTCTGTAACTCCCTCCCCGGGGTATCTGTTATTCTGTATATAAGCCCCACCCTGAACCCCTCGATTAGATTCCAGTCTGTAACTCCCTCCCCGGGGTATCTGTTATTCTGTATATAAACCCCACCCCGAACCCCTCGATTAGATTCCAGTCTGTAACTCCCTCCCCGGGGTATCTGTTATTCTGTATATAAACCCCACCCCGAACCCCTCGATTAGATTCCAGTCTGTAACTCCCTCCCGGGGTATCTGTTATTCTGTATATAAACCCCACCCCGAACCCCTGGATTAGATTCCAGTCTGTAACTCCCTCCCGGGGTATCTGTTATTCTGTATATAAACCCCACACCGAACCACTCGATTAGATTCCAGTCTGTAACTCCCTCCCGGGGGTATCTGTTATTCTGTATATAAACCCCACCCCGAACCCCACGATTAGATTCCAGTCTGTAACCCCCTCCCCGGGGTATCTGTTATTCTGTATATAAACCCCACCCTGAACCCCTCGATTAGATTCCAGTCTGTAACTCCCTCCCCGGGGTATCTGTTATTCTGTATATAAACCCCACCCCGAACCCCTCGATGAGATTCCAGTCTGTAACCCCCTCCCGGGGTATCTGTTATTCTGTATATAAACCCCACCCCGAACCCCTCGATTAGATTCCAGTCTGTAACTCCCTCCCCGGGGTATCTGTTATTCTGTATATAAACCCCACCCCCGAACCCCTCGATTAGATTCCAGTCTGTAACCCCCTCCCCAGGGTATCTGTTATTCTGTATATAAACCCCACCCCGAACCCCTCGATTAGATTCCAGTCTGTAACTCCCTCCCCGGGGTTTCTGTTATTCTGTATATAAACCCCACCCTGAACCCCTCGATTAGATTCCAGTCTGTCACTCCCTCCCCGGGGTATCTGTTATTCTGTATATAAACCTCACCCCCGAACCCCTCGATTAGATTCCAGTCTGTAATTCCCTCCTGGGGTATCTGTTATTCTGTATATAAACCCCACCCCGAACCCCTCGATTAGATTCCAGTCTGTAACTCCCTCCCCGGGGTATCTGTTATTCTGTATATAAACCCCACCCCGAACCCCTCGATTAGATTCCAGTCTGTAACTCCCTCCCCGGGGTATCTGTTATTCTGTATATAAACCCGACCCCGAACCCCTCGATTAGATTCCAGTCTGTAACTCCCTCCCCTGGGTATCTGTTATTCTGTATATAAACCCCAACCCCAACACCTCGATTAGATTCCAGTCTGTAACTCCCTCCCCGGGGTATCTGTTATTCTGTATATAAACCCCACCCCGAACCCCTCGATTAGATTCCAGTCTGTAACTCCCTCCCCGGGGTATCTGTTATTCTGGATATAAGCCCCACCCTGAACAACTCGATTAGATTCCAGTCTGTAACTCCCTCCCGGGGTATCTGTTATTCTGTATGTCAACCCCACCCTGAACCCCTCGATTAGATTCCAGTCTGTAACTCCCTCCCCGGGGTATCTGTTATTCTGTATATAAACCCCACCCTGAACCCCACGATTAGATTCCAGTCTGTAACTCCCTCCCGGGGTATGTGTTATTCTGTATATAAACCCCACCCCAAACCCCTCGATTAGATTCCAGTCTGTAACTCCCTCCCCGGGGTATCTGTTATTCTGTATATAAACCCCACCCCGAACCCCTCGATTAGATTCCAGTCTGTAACTCCCTCCCTGGGGTATCTGTTATTCTGTATATAAACCCCACCCCGAACCCCTCGATTAGATTCCAGTCTGTAACTCCCTCCCTGGGGTATCTGTTATTCTGTATATAAACCCCACCCCGAACCCCTCGTTTAGATTCCAGTCTGTAACTCCCTCCCGGGGTTATCTGTTATTCTGTATATAAACCCCACCCCGAACCACTCGATAGATTCCAGTCTGTAACTCCCTCCCTGGGGTATCTGTTATTCTGTATATAAACCCCACCCCGAACCCCTCGATTAGATTCCAGTCTGTAACTCCCTCCCCGGGGTATCTGTTATTCTGTATATAAACCCCACCCCGAACCCCTCGATTCGATTCCAGTCTGTAACTCCCTCCCCGGGGTATCTGTTATTCTGTATATAAACCTCACCCTGAACCCCTCGATTAGATTCCAGTCTGTAACTCCCTCCCGAGGTATCTGTTATTCTGTATATAAACCCCACCCCGAACCCCTCGATTAGATTCCAGTCTGTAACGGCCTCCACGGGGTATCTGTTATTCTGTATATAAACCCCACCCTGAACCCCTCGATTAGATTCCAGTCTGTAACTCCCTCCTCGGGGTATCTGTTATTCTGTATATAAACCCCACCCCAAACCCCTCGATTAGATTCCAGTCTGTAACTCCCTCCCCGGGGTATCTGTTATTCTGTATATAAACCTCACCCTGAACCCCTCGATTAGATTCCAGTCTGTAACTCCCTCCCGAGGTATCTGTTATTCTGTATATAAACCCCACCCCGAACCCCTCGATTAGATTCCAGTCTGTAACTCCCTCCCCGGGGTATCTGTTATTCTGTATATAAACCCCACCCTGAACCCCTCGATTAGATTCCAGTCTGTAACTCCCTCCCCGGGGTATCTATTATTCTGTATATAAACCCCACACTGAACCCCTCGATTAGATTCCAGTCTGTAACTCCCTCCCCGGGGTATCTGTTATTCTGTATATAAACCTCACCCCGAACCCCTCGATTAGATTCCAGTCTGTAACTCCCTCCCCGGGGTATCTGTTATTCTGTATATAAACCCCCCCTGAACCCCTCGATTAGATTCCAGTCTGTAACTCCCTCCCCGGGGTATCTGTTATTCTGTATATAAACCTCACCCCGAACCCCTCGATTAGATTCCAGTCTGTAACTCCCTCCCGAGGCATCTGTTATTCTGTATATAAACCCCAACCCGAACCCCTCGATTAGATTCCAGTCTGTAACTCCCTCCCCGGGGTATCTGTTATTCTGTATATAAGCCCCACCCTGAACCCCTCGATTAGATTCCAGTCTGTAACTCCCTCCCCGGGGTATCTGTTATTCTGTATATAAACCCCACCCTGAACCCCTCGATTAGATTCCAGTCTGTAACTCCCTCCCCGGGGTATCTGTTATTCTGTATATAAACCCCTTCCCGAACCCCTCGATTAGTCACAGGGAGTCATAGAGATGTACAGCATGGAAACAGACCCTTCAGCCCAACCTGTCTGTGCTGACCTGGATATCCCAATCTAATCCAGTCCCCATTCCCCAGCACCCGGCCCATCTCCCTCTAAACCCCTTCCTATCCCCGTCCCCATCTCCCTCTAAACCCCTTCCTATCCCCGTCCCCGTCTCCCTCTAAACCCCTTCCTATCCCCGTCCCCATCACCCCCTAAACCCCTTCCTATCCCCGTCTCCCTCTAAACCCCTTCCTATCCCCGTCCCCGTCTCCCTCTAAACCCCTTCCTATCCCCGTCCCCGTCTCCCTCTAAACCCCTTCCTATCCCCGTCCCCGTCTCCCTCTAAACCCCTTCCTATCCCCGTCCCCGTCTCCCTCTAAACCCCTTCCTATCCCCGTCCCCGTCTCCCTCTAAACCCCTTCCTATCCCCGTCCCCGTCTCCCTCTAAACCCCTTCCTATCCCCGTCCCCGTCTCCCTCTAAACCCCTTCCTATCCCCGTCCCCGTCTCCCTCTAAACCCCTTCCTATCCCCGTCCCCGTCTCCCTCTAAACCCCTTCCTATCCCCGTCCCCGTCTCCCTCTAAACCCCTTCCTATCCCCGTCCCCGTCTCCCTCTAAACCCCTTCCTATCCCCGTCCCCGTCTCCCCCTAAACCCCTTCCTATCCCCGTCCCCGTCTCCCTCTGAACCCCTTCCTATCCCCGTCCCCGTCTCCCTCTGAACCCCTTCCTATCCCCGTCCCCATCTCCCCCTAAACCCCTTCCTATCCCCGTCCCCGTCTCCCCCTAAACCCCTTCCTATCCCCGTCCCCGTCTCCCCCTAAACCCCTTCCTATCCCCGTCCCCGTCTCCCCCTAAACCCCTTCCTATCCCCGTCCCCATCTCCCTCTAAACCCCTTCCTATCCCCGTCCCCGTCTCCCTCTAAACCCCTTCCTATCCCCGTCCCCGTCTCCCTCTAAACCCCTTCCTATCCCCGTCCCCGTCTCCCCCTAAACCCCTTCCTATCCCCGTCCCCGTCTCCCCCTAAACCCCTTCCTATCCCCGTCCCCGTCTCCCTCTAAACCCCTTCCTATCCCCGTCCCCATCTCCCCCTAAACCCCTTCCTATCCCCGTCCCCGTCTCCCCCTAAACCCCTTCCTATCCCCGTCCCCGTCTCCCCCTAAACCCCTTCCTATCCCCGTCCCCATCTCCCCCTAAACCCCTTCCTGTCCCCGTCCCCATCTCCCTCTAAACCCCTTCCTGTCCACGTCCCCGTCTCCCCCTAAACCCCTTCCTATCCCCGTCCCCATCTCCCCCTAAACCCCTTCCTATCCCCGTCCCCATCTCCCTCTAAACCCCTTCCTATCCCCGTCCCCATCACCCCCTAAACCCCTTCCTATCCCCGTCCCCATCTCCCTCTAAACCCCTTCCTATCCCCGTCCCCGTCTCCCTCTAAACCCCTTCCTATCCCCGTCCCCATCTCCCTCTAAACCCCTTCCTCTCCCCGTCCCCATCTCCCTCTAAACCCCTTCCTATCCCCGTCCCCGTCTCCCCCTAAACCCCTTCCTATCCCCGTCCCCATCTCCCCCTAAACCCCTTCCTATCCCCGTCCCCGTCTCCCTCTAAACCCCTTCCTATCCCCGTCCCCGTCTCCCTCTAAACCCCTTCCTATCCCCGTCCCCGTCTCCCCCTAAACCCCTTCCTATCCCCGTCCCCATCTCCCCCTAAACCCCTTCCTATCCCCGTCCCCGTCTCCCTCTAAACCCCTTCCTATCCCCGTCCCCATCTCCCCCTAAACCCCTTCCTATCCCCGTCCCCGTCTCCCTCTAAACCCCTTCCTATCCCCGTCCCCATCTCCCCCTAAACCCCTTCCTATCCCCGTCCCCGTCTCCCCCTAAACCCCTTCCTATCCCCGTCCCCATCTCCCTCTAAACCCCTTCCTATCCCCGTCCCCATCTCCCCCTAAACCCCTTCCTATCCCCGTCCCCATCTCCCTCTAAACCCCTTCCTATCCCCGTCCCCATCTCCCTCTAAACCCCTTCCTATCCCCGTCCCCGTCTCCCTCTAAACCCCTTCCTATCCCCGTCCCCGTCTCCCCCTAAACCCCTTCCTATCCCCGTCCCCGTCTCCCTCTAAACCCCTTCCTATCCCCGTCCCCATCTCCCTCTAAACCCCTTCCTATCCCCGTCCCCATCTCCCTCTAAACCCCTTCCTATCCCCGTCCCCGTCTCCCTCTAAACCCCTTCCTATCCCCGTCCCCGTCTCCCCCTAAACCCCTTCCTATCCCCGTCCCCGTCTCCCTCTAAACCCCTTCCTATCCCCGTCCCCATCTCCCTCTAAACCCCTTCCTATCCCCGTCCCCATCTCCCTCTAAACCCCTTCCTATCCCCGTCCCCGTCTCCCTCTAAACCCCTTCCTATCCCCGTCCCCATCTCCCCCTAAACCCCTTCCTATCCCCGTCCCCGTCTCCCTCTAAACCCCTTCCTATCCCCGTCCCCATCTCCCCCTAAACCCCTTCCTATCCCCGTCCCCGTCTCCCTCTAAACCCCTTCCTATCCCCGTCCCCGTCTCCCCCTAAACCCCTTCCTATCCCCGTCCCCACCCTGATCCCTTTTAACTGTTGTCATTGTCCCAGCCCCCACCCGTTCCTCTGGCAGCTCATTCCACACACGCACCACCCTCTGGGGGAAAAGGTTACCCCTCGGGTCCCTTTCCCCTCTCACCCTAAACCTACCCCCCTCTAGTTCTGGACTCCCCCACCCCAGGGGGAAAAGACCTTGTCTATTTACCCTATCCATGTCCCCCCTGTGATTTTATAACCCTCTAGTTCTGGGCTCCCCCACCCCAGGGGGAAAAGACCTTGTCTATTTACCCTATCCATGTCCCCCCTCGTGATTTTATAACCCTCTAGTTCTGGGCTCCCCCACCCCAGGGGGGAAAAGACCTTGTCTATTTACCCTATCCATGTCCCCCCTCGTGATTTTATAACCCTCTAGTTCTGGGCTCCCCCACCCCAGGGGGAAAAGACCTTGTCTATTTACCCTATCCATGTCCCCCTCGTGATTTTATAACCCCTCTATAAGGTCACCCCTCACCCTCCGACACTCCGGGGAAAACAGCCCCACCCTGTTCAGCCTCTCCCTGTAGCTCACACCCTCCAACCCTGACAACATCCTTGTAAATCTTTTCTGAACCCTTTCAAGTTTCACAACATCTTTCCGATAGGAAGGAGACCAGAATTACACACAATATTCCAACAGTGCCCTAACCAATGTCCTGTCCAGCCCCAACATGACCCTCCCAACTCCCTGTACTCAATACTCTGACCAATAAAGGAGACCAGACCAAACGCTGCCTTCACTCTCCTATCGACCTGTGACTCCACTTTCAAGGAGCTATGAACCTACACTCCAAGGTCTCTTTGTTCAGTAACACTCCCTCGGACCTTCCCATTAAGTGGATAAGTCCTGCTAAGGTTTACTTTCCCAAAATGCAGCCCCTCCCATTGATCTGAATTAAACTCCATCTGCCCCTTCTCAGCCCATTGGCCCATCTGGGCCAGATCCTGTTGTAATCTGAGGGAACCCTCTTCGCTGTCCCACTACACCCTCCAATTTTGGGGTCATCTGCACCTTACTAACCGTCCCTCTTATACTCACATCCAAATCATTTATGGAAATGACAAAAAGTAGAGGACCCAGCCCCGATCCTTGTGGCACTCCACTGGTCACGGGCCTCCAGTCTGAAAAACAACCCTCCACCACCGCCCTCTGTCTTCTCCCTTTGAGCCAGTTCGGGAATTCCAGTCCGTGACTCCGTTTTTGTTTGGAACAGATCGAGAGCACATTCAATTTCCTGGAAATCCGAAACCTGATTCCGGTGAATTCCGACCAGGTTAGTCCCAGCGCAGTTACTGTGAGAGGGGGGGAAGGTGTAGAGGGAGCTTTACTCTGTATCTAACCCCGTGCTGGCCCTGTCCCTGCGATGAGAGGACAGTGTAGAGGGAGCATTACTCTGTATCTAACCCCGTGCTGTCCCTGTTCCTGGGATGGGGGGGGACAGTGTAGAGGGAGCTTTACTCTGTACCTAACCCCCGTGCTATCCCTGTCCCTGGGATGGGGGGAGCAGTGTAGAGGGATCTTTACACTGTATCTAACCCCGTACTGTCCCTGTCTCTGGGATGAGGGGGAGACAATGTAGAGAGAGCTTTACTCTGTCTCTAACCCCGTGCTGTCCCTGTCCCTGGGATGGGGGGGACAGTGTAGAGGGAGCTTTACTCTGTATCTAACCCCGTGCTGTCCCTGTCCCTGGGATGGGGGGACAGTGTAGAGGAAGCTTTACTCTGTATCTAACCCCGTGCTGTCCCTGTCCCTGTCCCTGGGATGGGGGAGACAGCGTAGAGAGAGCTTTACTCTGTATCTAACCCCGTGCTGTCCCTGTCCCTGTCCCTGGGATGGGGGAGACAGCGTAGAGGGAGCTTTACTCTGTATCTAACCCCGTGCTGTCCCTGTCCCTGGGATGGGGGGGACAGTGTAGAGGAGCTTTCCCCTGTATCTAACCCCGTGCTGTCCCTGTCCCTGGGATGGGGGGGACAGTGTAGAGGGAGCTTTCCCCTGTGTGTGTGAGACACTGATTAATTCTGTTTGTTGAGAAGGTTCTGGTGGAAACAGATAAAATCTCCCAGTCCGTCATCTTCGAGTCTCTGAACGACCTCCATCGTGTGATGGGTTACATTAACTACTCCCTCAGCAAGATCTTCCCCACCTCATCCCCGTGAGTATCAGTGTAACTCCCCACCCCCCCGTACTCCCCCTCCCTGTCTCTGTAACCCCCTGACACCCCTCCCTGTCTCTGTAACCCCCCTTCTCCCCCTCCCTGTCTCTGTAACCCCCCTCCACCCCCTCCCTGTCTCTGTAACCCCCCTCCACCTCCTCCCTGTCTCTGTAACCCCCCTATACCCCCTCCCTGTCTCTGTAACCCCCTCCCTGTCTCTGTAACCCCCCTCCACCCCCTCCCTGTCTCTGTAACCCCCCTCCACCTCCTCCCTGTCTCTGTAACCCCCTACACCCCCTCCCTGTCTCTGTAATCCCCCTTCTCCCCCTCCCTGTCTCTGTAACCCGCCTCCACCCCCTCCCTGTCTCTGTAACCCCCTGACACCCCTCCCTGTCTCTGTAACCCCCCTTCTCCCCCTCCCTGTCTCTGGAACCCCCCTCCACCCCCTCCCTGTCTCTGTAACCCCCTCCACCCCCTCCCTGTCTCTGTAACCCCCTACACCCCCTCCCTGTCTCTATAACCCCCCTACACCCCCTCCCTGTCTCTGTAACCCCCCTCCACCCCCTCCCTGTCTCTGTAACCCCCTACACCCCCTCCCTGTCTCTATAACCCCCCTACACCCCCTCCCTGTCTCTGTAACCCAACCCACTCCCCCTCCCTGTCTCTGTAACCCCCCTCCACCCCCTCCCTGTCTCTGTAACCCCCCTACACCCCCTCCCTGTCTCTGTAACCCCCCTCCACCCCCTCCCTGTCTCTGTAACCCCCTACACCCCCTCCCTGTCTCTATAACCCCCCTACACCCCCTCCCTGTCTCTGTAACTCCCTACACCCCCTCCCTGTCTCTGTAACCCCCTCCCTGTCTCTGTAACCCCCCTCCACCCCCTCCCTGTCTCTGTCACCCCCTCCACCCCCTCCCTGTCTCTATAACCCCCCTCCACCCCCTCCCTGTCTCTGTAACCCCCCTCCACCCCCTCCCTGTCTCTGTAACCCCCCTCCACCCCCTCCCTATCTCTGTAACCCCCCGACCCCCCCTCCCTGTCTCTGTAACCCCCCCCCACACCCCCTCCCTGTCTCTGTAACCCCCCTCCACCCCCTCCCTATCTCTGTAACCCCCCTCCACCCCCTCCCTGTCTCTGTAACCCCCTCCACCCCCTCCCTGTCTCTGTAACCCCCTCCACCCCCTCCCTGTCTCTGTAACCCCCCTCCACCCCCTCCCTGTGTCTGTAACCCCCTCCCTGTCTCTGTAACCCCCCTCCACCCCCTCCCTGTGTCTGTAACCCCCTCCCTGTCTCTGTAACCCCCTCCACCCCCTCCCTGTCTCTGTAACCCCTTCCCTGTCTCTGTAACCCCCTCTACCCCCCTTCCCTGTCTCTGTAACCCCCCTCCACCCCCTCCCTGTCTCTGTAACCCCCCTCCAACCCCTCCCTGTCTCTGTAACCCCCATCCATCCCCTCCCTGTCTCTGTAACCCCCCTCCACCCCCTCCCTGTCTCTGTAACCCCCCTACACCCCCTCCCTGTCTCTGTAACCCCCCTACACCCCCTCCCTGTCTCTGTAACTCCCTCCACCCCATCCCTGTCTCTGTAACCCCCCTACACCCCCTCCCTGTCTCTGTAACCCCCCTCCACGCCCTCCCTGTCTCTGTAACCCCCCTCCACCCCCTCCCTGTCTCTGTAACCCCCCTACACCCCCTCCCTGTCTCTGTAACCCCCTTCACCCCTCCCTGTCCCTGTAACCCCCCTACACCCCCTCCCTGTCTCTGTAACCCCCCTACACCCCCTCCCTGTCTCTGTAACCCCCCTCCACCCCTCCCTGTCTCTGTAACCCCCCTCCACCCCTCCCTGTCTCTGTAACCCCCTCCACCCCCTCCCTGTCTCTGTAACCCCCCTCCACCCCCTCCCTGTCTCTGTAACCCCCCTCCACCCCCTCCCTGTCTCTGTAACCCCCCTCCACCCCCTCCCTGTGTCTGTAACCCCCTCCACCCCCTCCCTGTCTCTGTAACCCCCTCCACCCCCTCCCTGTCTCTGTAACCCCCCTCCACCCCCTCCCTATCTCTGTAACCCCCCTACACCCCCTCCCTGTCTCTGTAACCCCCCTCCACCCCCTCCCTGTCCCTGTAA
>NC_092772.1:56130457-56140457 GCF_047496795.1 Chiloscyllium punctatum | reverse complement strand
TCTCTTCCTTTCCCTCTCTCTCTCTCCCTGACAGTCTCCTCCTCTCTCTCCAACAGGGATTTGGCCTTGATAATTGCTGCTCTCGCCTACAATCAGTGGTTCATTAAACTCTCCACCAAAGATCTCAAACTGGTAAGGATACTGTCCAAGGGTCAATGCTGAGGGAGTGGGCACTGTCGGAGGGTCAGTGCTGAGGGAGTGCCGCACTGTCGGAGGGTCAATGCTGAGGGAGTGGGCCCTGTCGGAGGGTCAGTGCTGAGGGAGTGGGCACTGTCGGAGGGTCAGTGCTGAGGGAGGGCCACACTGTCGGAGGGTCAGTGCTGAGGGAGTGGGCACTGTCGGAGGGTCAGTGCTGAGGGAGTGGGCACTGTCGGAGGGTCAGTGCTGAGGGAGTGGGTACTGTCGGAGGGTCAGTGCTGAGGGAGTGGGCCCTGTCGGAGGGTCAGTGCTGAGGGAGGGCCGCACTGTCGTAGGGTCAGTGCTGAGGGAGTGTGCCCTATCGGAGGGTCAGTGCTGAGGGAGTGGGCACTGTCGGAGGGTCAGTGCTGAGGGAGTGGGCACTGTCGGAGGGTCAGTGCTGAGGGAGTGGGTACTGTCGGAGGGTCAGTGCTGAGGGAGTGGGCCCTGTCGGAGGGTCAGTGCTGAGGGAGTGGGCACTGTCGGAGGGTCAGTGCTGAGGGAGGGCCGCACTGTCGGGGGGTCAGTGCTGAGGGAGTGGGCCCTGTCGGAGGGTCAGTGCTGAGGGAGTGGGCCCTGTCGGAGGGTCAGTGCTGAGGGAGGGCCGCACTGTCGGGGGGTCAGTGCTGAAGGAGTGGGCACTGTCGGAGGGTCAGTGCTGAGGGAGTGGGCCCTGTCGGAGGGTCAGTGCTGAGGGAGTGGGCACTGTCGGAGGGTCAGTGCTGAGGGAGTGGGTACTGTCGGAGGGTCAGTGCTGAGGGAGTGGGCCCTGTCGGAGGGTCAGTGCTGAGGGAGTGGGCACTGTCGGAGGGTCAGTGCTGAGGGAGTGGGCACTGTCGGAGGGTCAGTGCTGAGGGAGTGGGCCCTGTCGGAGGGTCAGTGCTGAGGGAGGGCCGCACTGTCGGAGGGTCAGTGCTGAGGGAGTGGGCCCTGTCGGAGGGTCAGTGCTGAGGGAGGGCCGCACTGTCGGAGGGTCAGTGCTGAGGGAGGGGGCACTGTCGCAGGGTCAGTGCTGAGGGAGTGGGCCCTGTCGGAGGGTCAGTGCTGAGGGAGTGGGCCCTGTCGGAGGGTCAGTGCTGAGGGAGTGGGCACTGTCGGAGGGTCAGTGCTGAGGGAGTGGGCACTGTCGGAGGGTCAGTGCTGAGGGAGTGGGCACTGTCGGAGGGTCAGTGCTGAGGGAGTGGGCCCTGTCGGAGGGTCAGTGCTGAGGGAGTGTGTGTTCATTCCCCTAGGGGTCGGAGGTGATCGAGCAGGTCATACACACCATGAGCAGATCCCGGAGCATCGAGGAACTCGAAATGGAGAACACGGGACTCAAAATGTGAGATCTCCCCAAACCCCTTCCCCGTTCCCTCCCTCTCTACACCGTCCCCCATGGACCCCAAACCCCTTCCCCGTTCCCTCCCTCTCTACACCGTCCCCCATGGACCCCAAACCCCTTCCCCGTTCCCTCCCTCTCTACACCGTCCCCCATGGACCCCAAACCCCTTCCCCGTTCCCTCCCTCTCTACACCGTCCCCCCATGGACCCCAAACCCCTTCCCCGTTCCCTCCCTCTCTACACCGTCCCCATGGACCCCAAACCCCTTCCCCATTCCCTCCCTCTCTACACCGTCCTCCATGGACCCCAAACCCCTTCCCCGTTCCCTCCCTCTCTACACTGTCCCCAATGGACCCCAAACCCCTTCCCCGTTCGCTCCCTCTCTACACCGTCCCCCATGGACCCCAAACCCCTTCCCCGTTCCCTCCCACTCTACACCGTCCCCCATGGACCCCAAACCCCTTCCCCGTTCCCTCCCTCTCTACACCGTCCCCGATGGACCCCAAACTCCTTCCCCGTTCCCACCCTCTCTACAACGTCCCCCATGGACCCCAAACCCCTTCCCCCTTCCCTCCCTCTCTACACCGTCCCCCATGGACCCCAAACCCCTTCCCCGTTCCCTCCCTCTCTACACCGTCCCCCATGGACCCCAAACCCCTTCCCCGTTCCCTCCCTCTCCATACCGTCCCCCATGGACCCCAAACCCCTTCCCCGTTCCCTCCCTCTCTACACCGTCCCCCATGGACCCCAAACCCCTTCCCCGTTCCCTCGCTCTCCACACCGTCCCCCATGGACCCCAAACCCCTTCCCCGTTCCCTCCCTCTCTCCACCGTTCCCCATGGACCCCAAACCCCTTCCCCGTTCCCCTCCCTCTCTACACCGTCCCCATGGACCCCAAACCAATTCCCCGTTCCCTCCCTCTCTACACCGTCCCCCATGGACCCCAAACCCCTTCCCCGTTCCCTCCCGCTCTACACCGTCCCCCATGGACCCCAAACCCCTTCCCCGTTCCCTCCCGCTCTACACCATCCCCATGGACCCCAAACCCCTTCCCCGTTCCCTCCCTCTCTACACCGTCCCCCATGGACCCCAAACCCCTTCCCCGTTCCCTCCCTCTCTACACCGTCCCCCATGGACCCCAAACCCCTTCCCCGTTCCCTCCCTCTCTACACCGTCCCCCATGGACCCCAAAACCCCTTACCCGTTCCCTCCCTCTCCACACCGTCCCCCATGGACCCCAAACCCCTTCCCCGTTCCCTCCCTCTCTACACCGTCCCCCATGGACCCCAAACCCCTTCCCCGTTCCCTCGCTCTCCACACCGTCCCCCATGGACCCCAAACCCCTTCCCCGTTCCCTCCCTCTCTACACCGTCCCCCATTGACCCCAAACTCCTTCCCCGTTCCCTCCCTCTCTACACCGTCCCCCATGGACCCCAAACCCCTTCCCCGTTCCCTCCCTCTCTACACCGTCCCCCATGGACCCCAAACCCCTTCCCCGTTCCCTCCCTCTCTACACCGTCCCCCATGGACCCCAAAACCCCTTACCCGTTCCCTCCCTCTCCACACCGTCCCCCATGGACCCCAAACCCCTTCCCCGTTCCCTCCCTCTCTACACCGTCCCCCATGGACCCCAAACCCCTTCCCCGTTCCCTCGCTCTCCACACCGTCCCCCATGGACCCCAAACCCCTTCCCCGTTCCCTCCCTCTCTACACCGTCCCCCATGGACCCCAAACCCCTTCCCCGTTCCCTCCCTCTCTACACCGTCCCCCATTGACCCCAAACTCCTTCCCCGTTCCCTCCCTCTCTACACCGTCCCCCATTGACCCCAAACTCCTTCCCCGTTCCCTCCCTCTCTACACCCGTCCCCATGGACCCCAAACTCCTTCCCCGTTCCCTCCCTCTCTACACCGTCCCCCCTTGGACCCCAAACCCCTTCCCCGTTCCCTCCCTCTCTACACCGTCCCCCATAGACCCCAAACCCCTTCCCCGTTCCCTCCCTCTCTACACCGTCCCCATGGACCCCAAACCCCTTCCCCGTTCCCTCCTGCTCTACACCGTCCCCCATGGACCCCGAACCCCTTCCCCGTTCCCTCCCGCTCTACACCGTCCCCCACGGACCCCAAACCCCTTCCCCGTTCCCTCCCGCTCTACACCGTCCCCCACGGACCCCAAACCCCTTCCCCGTTCCCACCCACTCTACACCGTCCCCCATGGACCCCAAACCCCTTCCCCGTTCCCTCCCTCTCTACACCGTCCCCATGGACCCCAAACCCCTTCCCCGTTCCCTCCCTCTCTACACCGTCCCCCATGGACCCCAAACCCCTTCCCCGTTCCCTCCCTCTCTACACCGTCCCCCATGGACCCCAAACCCCTTCCCCGTTCCCTCCTGCTCTACACCGTCCCCCATGGACCCCAAACCCCTTCCCCGTTCCCTCCCTCTCTACACCGTCCCCATGGACCCCAAACCCCTTCCCCGTTCCCTCCCTCTCTACACCGTCCCCATGGACCCCAAACCCCTTCCCCGTTCCCACCCACTCTACACCGTCCCCCATGGACCCCAAACCCCTTCCCCGTTCCCTCCTGCTCTACACCGTCCCCCATGGACCCCAAACCACTTCCCCATTCCCTCCCGCTCTACACCATCACCCATTGACCCCAAACCCCTTCCCCGTTCCCTCCCTCTCTACACCGTCCCCATGGACCCCAAACCCCTTCCCCGTTCCCTCCCTCTCTACACCGTCCCCATGGACCCCAAACCCCTTCCCCGTTCCCTCCCTCTCTACACCGTCCCCCATGGACCCCAAACCCCTTCCCCGTTCTCTCCATCTCTCTACACCGTCCCCCGATGGACCCCAAACCCCTTCCCCGTTCCCTCCCGCTCTACACCGTCCCCCATGGACCCCAAACCCCTTCCCCGTTCCCTCCCGCTCTACACCGTCCCCCATGGACCCCAAACCCCTTCCCCGTTCCCTCCCTCTCTACACCGTCCCCCATGGACCCCAAACCCCTTCCCCGTTCCCTCCCTCTCTACACCGTCCCCCATGGACCCCAAACCCCTTCCCCGTTCCCTCCCCTCTACACCATCCCCCATGGACCCCAAACCCCTTCCCCGTTCCCTCCCTCTCTACACCGTCCCCCGATGGACCCCAAACCCCTTCCCCGTTCCCTCCTGCTCTACACCGCCCCCCATGGACCCCAAACCCCTTCCCCGTTCCCTCCCTCTCTACACCGTCCCCCATGGACCCCAAACCCCTTCCCCGTTCCCTCCCTCTCTACACCGTCCCCCATGGACCCCAAACCCCTTCCCCGTTCCCTCCCTCTCTACACCGTCCCCCATGGACCCCAAACCCCTTCCCCGTTCCCTCCCTCTCTACACCGTCCCCCACGGACCCCAAACACCTTCCCCGTTCCCTCACACTCTACACAGTCCCCCATGGACCCCATACCCCTTCCCCATTCCCTCCCTCTCTACACCGTCCCCCATGGACCCCAAACCCCTTCCCCGTTCCCTCCCGCTCTACACCGTCCCCCACGGACCCCAAACCCCTTCCCCGTTCCCTCCCACTCTACACCGTCCCCCGATGGACCCCAAACCCCTTCCCCGTTCCCTCCTGCTCTACACCGTCCCTCATGGACCCTAAACCCCTTCCCCGTTCCCTCCCTCTCTACACCGTCCCCCGATGGACCCCAAACCCCTTCCCCGTTCCCTCCTGCTCTACACCGTCCCTCATGGACCCCAAACCCCTTCCCCGTTCCCTCCCGCTCTACACCGTCCCCCATGGACCCCAAACCCCTTCCCCGTTCCCTCCCGCTCTACACCGTCCCCCATGGACCCCAAACCCCTTCCCCGTTCCCTCCCGCTCTACACCGTCCCCCATGGACCCCAAACCCCTTCCCCGTTCCCTCCTGCTCCACACCGTCCCCATGGACCCCAAACCCCTTCCCCGTTCCCTCCCTCTCTACACCGTCCCCCATGGACCCCAAACCCCTTCCCCGTTCCCTCCCTCTCTACACCGTCCCCCATGGACTCCAAACCCCTTCCCCGTTCCCTCCCGCTCTACACCGTCCCCCATGGACCCCAAACCCCTTCCCCGTTCACTCCCGCTCTACACCGTCCCCCTTGGACCCCAAACCCTTTCCCCGTTCCCTCCCTCTCTACACCGTCCCCCATGGACCCCAAACCACTTCCCCATTCCCTCCCGCTCTACACCATCACCCATTGACCCCAAACCCCTTCCCCGTTCCCTCCCTCTCTACACCGTCCCCATGGACCCCAAACCCCTTCCCCGTTCCCTCCCTCTCTACACCGTCCCCATGGACCCCAAACCCCTTCCCCGTTCCCTCCCTCTCTACACCGTCCCCCATGGACCCCAAACCCCTTCCCCGTTCTCTCCATCTCTCTACACCGTCCCCCATGGACCCCAAACCCCTTCCCCGTTCCATCCTGCTCTACACCGTCCCCCATGGACCCCCAAACCCCTTCCCCGTTCCCTCCCTCTCTACACCGTCCCCCATGGCCCCCAACCCCTTCCCCGTTCCCTCCCTCTCTACACCGTCCCCCATGGACCCCAAACCCCTTCCCCGTTCCCTCCCTCTCTACACCGTCCCCCATGGACCCCAAACCCCTTCCCCGTTCCCTCCCTCTCTACACCGTCCCCCATGGACCCCAAACCCCTTCCCCGTTCCCTCCCTCTCTACACCGTCCCCCGATGGACCCCAAACCCCTTCCCCGTTCCCTCCCTCTCTACACCGTCCCCCGATGGACCCCAAACCCCTTCCCCGTTCCCTCCCTCTCTACACCGTCCCCCATGGACCCCAAACCCCTTCCCCGTTCCCTCCCTCTCTACACCGTCCCCCATGGACCCCAAACCCCTTCCCCGTTCCCTCCCCGCTCTACACCGTCCCCCCATGGACCCCAAACCCCTTCCCCGTTCCCTCCCGCTCTACACCATCCCCCATGGACCCCAAACCCCTTCCCCGTTCCCTCCCTCTCTACACCGTCCCCATGGACCCCCAAACCCCTTCCCCGTTCCCTCCCTCTCTACACCGTCCCCCATGGACCCCAAACCCCTTCCCCGTTCCCTCCCGCTCTACACCGTCCCCCATGGACCCCCAAACCCCTTCCCCGTTCCCTCCCCCTCTACACCGTCCCCCATGGACCCCAAACCCCTTCCCCGTTCCCTCCCGCTCTACACCGTCCCCCCATGGACCCCAAACCCCTTCCCCGTTCCCTCCCTCTCTACACCGTCCCCCATGGACCCCAAACCCCTTCCCCGTTCCTCCCTCTCTACACCGTCCCCCATGGACCCCCAAACCCCTTCCCCGTTCCCACCCACTCTACACCGTCCCCCATGGACCCCAATCCCCTTCCCCGTTCCTTCCCTCTCTACACCGTCCCCCATGGACCCCAAACCCCTTCCCCGTTCCCTCCCTCTCTACACCGTCCCCGATGGACCCCAATCCCCTTCCCCGTTTCCCTCCCCCTCGCTGCTCTGTCTGTGACCGACCTGTATTTGTTCCCCTCCCTGTTTTGTGGGTGAAGTCTGGGAGGAGACCATTCTGCCCGCTAACTGGTGATCCTGTGTGATCGGCAGGGAGTTCGCCGTGAAATTGTCTGCTGCACTGTCTGAGAACCCGTACACATCTCTGACCGCTCTCAACCTGACAAATAACCCTTTAGAAGATAAAGGTAGGGTCAGAGCGTCACAGCCTGTCGTCTGTCTCATCCCCCACCCTCCCCCTACCCTCTGTCTGCACCTCCCTCCCTCTCAGACAGAACCCTTTCCTCTCTCGGGCCTGCTCTCTCACTTTCACTCTCACTGTCTCTCTCTCTCTCTCTTTCTCTGTCTCTCTGATTCTCTCTCTCTCTCCGTCTCTGTGTCTAACCTCCCAAACTCTCTCTCTCTCTGTCTCTCTGATTCTCTCTCTCTCTCCGTCTCTGTGTCTAACCTCCCAAACTCTCTCTCTCTCTGTCTCTCTGATTCTCTCTCTCTCTCCGTCTCTGTGTCTAACCTCCCAAACTCTCTCTCTCTCTGTCTCTCTGATTCTCTCTCTCTCTCCGTCTCTGTGTCTAACCTCCCAAACTCTCTCTCTCTCTGTCTCTCTGATTCTCTCTCTCTCTCCGTCTCTGTGTCTAACCTCCCCAAACTCTCTCTCTCTGTCTCTCTGATTCTCTCTCTCTCTCTGTCTCTCTGATTCTCTCTCTCTCTCTGTCTCAGCCTCCCAAACTCTCTCTCCCTGTCAACTTCTCACATCCTATCCCTCTCTCCCCCTTGTGCTCTCACACTCTCTCTCTCTCTCCCCTGACAGGAGTCTCCTCGTTGAGTCAGTTTCTCGCTGGATACCATCGCGGACTGAGATACTTGAATCTCTCCAGGACCTCGCTCACCCACAAAGGTCAGAGCTCACCCCCTCCTCTCCCCTCCCCACACCTACACCCTCTCCATCCCCTCCCACTCTCAGAGGGTCAGTGCTGACAGAGTGGGCCCTGTCGGAGGGTCAGTGCTGAGGGAGTGGGCCCTGTCGGAGGGTCAGTGCTGAGGGAGTGTCGCACTGTCGGAGGGTCAGTGCTGAGGGAGTGAGTGCCGCACTGTCGGAGGGTCAGTGCTGACAGAGTGGGCACTGTCGGAGGGTCAGTGCTGAGGGAGTGGGCACTGTCGGGGGGTCAGTGCTGAGGGAGTGGGCCCTGTCGGAGGGTCAGTGCTGAGGGAGTGGGCCCTGTCGGAGGGTCAGTGCTGAGGGAGTGGGCACTGTCGGAGGGTCAGTGCTGAGGGAGTGGGCCCTGTCGGAGGGTCAGTGCTGAGGGAGTGTCGCACTGTCGGAGGGTCAGTGCTGAGGGAGTGTCGCACTGTCGGAGGGTCAGTGCTGAGGGAGTGGGCCCTGTCGGAGGGTCAGTGCTGAGGGAGTGGGCACTGTCGGAGGGTCAGTGCTGAGGGAGTGGGCACTGTCGGAGGGTCAGTGCTGAGGGAGTGGGCACTGTCGGAGGGTCAGTGCTGAGGGAGTGGGCACTGTCGGAGGGTCAGTGCTGAGGGAGTGCCGCACTGTCGGAGGGTCAGTGCTGAGGGAGTGGGCACTGTCGGAGGGTCAGTGCTGAGGGAGTGGACACTGTTGGAGGGTCAGTGCTGAGGGAGTGGGCCCTGTCGGAGGGTCAGTGCTGAGGGAGTGGGCCCTGTCGGAGGGTCAGTGCTGAGGGGGTGGGCCCTGTCGGAGGGTCAGTGCTGAGGGAGGGCCGCACTGTCGGAGGGTCAGTGCTGAGGGAGTGGGCACTGTCGGAGGGTCAGTGCTGAGGGAGTGGGCACTGTCGGAGGGTCAGTGCTGAGGGAGTGGGCCCTGTCGGAGGGTCAGTGCTGAGGGAGTGGGCCCTGTCGGAGGGTCAGTGCTGAGGGAGTGGGCCCTGTCGGAGGGTCAGTGCTGAGGGAGTGGGGCACTGTCGGAGGGTCAGTGCTGAGGGAGTGGGCCCTGTCGGAGGGTCAGTGCTGAGGGAGTGGGCCCTGTCGGAGGGTCAGTGCTGAGGGAGTGTCGCACTGTCGGAGGGTCAGTGCTGAGGGAGTGTCGCACTGTCGGAGGGTCAGTGCTGAGGGAGTGGGCCCTGTCGGAGGGTCAGTGCTGAGGGAGTGGGCACTGTCGGAGGGTCAATGCTGAGGGAGTGGGCCCCTGTCGGAGGGTCAGTGCTGAGGGAGTGGGCCCTGTCGGAGGGTCAGTGCTGAGGGAGTGGGCACTGTCGGAGGGTCAGTGCTGAGGGAGGGCCGCACTGTCGGAGGGTCAGTGCTGAGGGAGTGGGCCCTGTCGGAGGGTCAGTGCTGAGGGAGTGGGCCCTGTCGGAGGGTCAGTGCTGAGGGAGTGGGCACTGTCGGAGGGTCAGTGCTGAGGGAGTGCCGCACTGTCGGAGGGTCAGTGCTGAGGGAGTGGGCCCTGTCGGAGGGTCAGTGCTGAGGGAGTGGGCCACCTGTCGGAGGGTCAGTGCTGAGGGAGTGGGGCACTGTCGGAGGGTCAGTGCTGAGGGAGTGGGCCCTGTCGGAGGGTCAGTGCTGTGGGAGTGCCGCACTGTCGGAGGGTCAGTGCTGAGGGAGGGGGCACTGTCGGGGGGTCAGTGCTGAGGGAGTGGGCCCTGTCGGAGGGTCAGTGCTGAGGGAGTGGGCCCTGTCGGAGGGTCAGTGCTGAGGGAGTGGGCCCTGTCGGAGGGTCAGTGCTGAGGGAGTGGGCCCTGTCGGAGGGTCAGTGCTGAGGGAGTGGGCACTGTCGGAGGGTCAGTGCTGAGGGAGGGCCGCACTGTCGGAGGGTCAGTGCTGAGGGAGTGGGCCCTGTCGGAGGGTCAGTGCTGAGGGAGTGGGCCCTGTCGGAGGGTCAGTGCTGAGGGAGTGGGCACTGTCGGAGGGTCAGTGCTGAGGGAGTGGCCGCACTGTCGGAGGGTCAGTGCTGAGGGAGTGGGCCCTGTCGGAGGGTCAGTGCTGAGGGAGTGGGCCCTGTCGGAGGGTCAGCTGCTGAGGGCAGTGCGAGGGGGGC